>NC_140479.1:2336838-2609338 GCF_051167445.1 Perissodus microlepis
TCTTTTTGTTGGAGACAGCATGACCTTCATCTTGTCCTGAGCTTATTGTTTGTGTGCAAGCTTGTGGTTTTGTTTTAAAGCCAGTTCTTCAGGACTCGGTTACTTCTAAAAGATGTCTTTGTCTTTCTCTTTCTCTAATGCATCGTCGTGATGGACCGGCTCCGCTCGGTCTGACACAGGAGTCAGCCACAGTTCAACCTGATAAGAGCTGAACTTTGGCTTCATGTACGTGGACTCACACAGTTACACTGTTACCATTGTGTATTTGTGTGTGTGTGAGTTGTCTAACATTTGGACAACTGCTTTTCTTCAGTATTGATCGTTCACTCGTCAGTATCTCACACCCTGACTTGATGCTGAAGACTTACTGTTGTGTATATCTGCACGTTTTCACACTGACAAACTTGAGTCATTACATCTTATTATGTTTTCTAACTGAACTCCTGCAGTGTTTGGGCTACAAGCGCTAAACCTGTGCTGCTTTCCTTGTTTCAGTCTGTCACAGATTCTGCATCTTTATATGCTGAGCTAGCCTCACACTATGACGGCTTGTTTTCACTGTCTTTTTAAAAACGGAAGAAGACCTGTGTGATTTGGCTTTGAATGTTCAACGCATTGTTCTTTTTTGTCCACATCAGGGCAGAGTGTGGGTCACACAGGCAAAAGTCATGTCAGCACTGGAGAAGGAAAAGGACACGAGAGGTTCTCCAACACAAAAGCAGGGACTTGGCTCAGCAGTGCTGGGTATAGGATAAACGTCTGAGAATGGAGCTAATTGTGGTGAATACAAAGCTTTGGCAATGCAGGGATCCTCTATCAGATGCCAAGGTTTGTGTGTGTGTGTCTGTGTGTGCATTCCCTCACTCATTTGTTTGCTTTGTCTCCCATCTTTCTCTAGAGACTCTTGTGGAAGTAGGCCTGTCAACTGGCTGCCAAACAAACCTGATTTAGCCATTTTTCTGCAGACAAACAATCATGTTTGGTCCAACAGCTGGTGAATGGTGGCTGGTGAAAAGCGGCTGAATGGCTTTGGTTTCAGAGGTCCTGAAGTGGTCTAGGTGGACAGCCTGCTTTAGATCTCAATTAGCCTCAATATACAACACAGTGTTCTCCGCTGGAGGGCTCGGCCACGATTTACATGCACATTTGAGCTTCACAAATGACAGAATTGTGTTACTGTTAGCTGTTGCTTCACTGCTGCTAACATCAAAAGCCAAGAGCAAGATGGTGCTTTGACTTTATAGTGTGTGTATGACTTCCTTTCACTTTATACCCTTTACATCCACCTATAAGAGACAAGAGAACATGTCATTTTAAGGCTGCAGGCCCATAAAGACTGGGCTGCGGTGCACATAGGTTAAGTAATTATTCATGTAGAGATAGAAATAGACTTTTATTGAACCCCTACTTCTGAGAATTTACCGTTTGACATTCTGTTTTCCCAAAAAGTCATTAAAACCACCAAAGTCCCTGAAAATGCACACTTTCCTTCTGCTTGAAGAGATTTGGCTGAACTGCTGTTTTAGAAAATGTTTGAGGCTGATGCAGAGAGTAAAATATTTGGATGACTGGAGAAACAAAGACACAGTTTAAACACATTTCTGTCAGTTATATGTGCACATTATGAAACTCGGAGCTCATACGGATATTTAAAATAACAGCTATGGCAGTCGTTTCTTTTTCTGAGATGTTTCTGTGATGAAATTCGCCGGTTCAGCCTCATCCATCAGCACACCACCCTGCCATCTATGGTTAGGGGTAGGACTTGGATTTGGTTAATTCATTGTTTCACCCCCAAAAAAATATTTTTAGTGTAACATTGTGTGTGTATAGCTCCAGGTTTGACTCAGTGTATACAGCCTAAGTGGGCTGGTCCACTCAAATAGATTCTAATTGAAGGCAAAACTTATTAGGACAGAACATGTCGGGCTGAGAGCACATCCTTTTTCTTGTTTCCTCTCTTGCCGCCTCATTATATGAGAATGAATAATGACAAACATATACATTAACCACTGCCATAATTGTGCTGGAATTAATGATTCTGAAAATAAACCTCTGAAAAGAGAGGAGGGAAGAATAAAAGAGAGAAAATAGGTCTTGAAGTGTGAGTGTGCACGTTTGTGTGAAAACGTGCGCACTCGTAATGAGAGTTCAGCGGCGCTAACTTGCTCTAAATAAATCCATCATTAGCATTTTCTCTTTAAACGGAATAATTTCAACTTTGATATTGGTAATTGTGCTTAAGGCCTTTAGCGCTCCTCCGCGAGCCCTCAAACACTCACTCCTCAGCACATGCAGAGACTATCAGAGTCGCGCTTTATTCACTTAGTACTCCAATCTGAAGCAATAATAACGAGGCTCGCTCCACGCCGTTAGAATAAACCAAGGCAACAGCCAAAGAGGGCGTGAATCCAAGTAGGTATAGTGTAATATATATGAAGGCAGAGCCACAGAACACATGTTCAATAACACTTTCAAACAGGCTCAGACAGCAAGAACAAAAGAGTCTACTGTCTGCACACACACAGGAACACATTTTCAGTGCCACAGAGGGGCTTGTGGTTTGCATGTGGCAGTGGATAACCAATAGAGGGTGGTGTTGCATTGCTGGTCTGAGCTCAAAGGGTCATCGTGCTGAGCTGTGAGGGAGCGAGAGCGGAGCTCATCACCAGCACTTCTAATCTGCTTTTCATCACCAACGAATGGATTTTAAAAAATGGAAAAAGCTGATGTTAACACTGGATAGGTCAGCTGCTCTTTGATAAACTGGATGTTATAAATATGAAGTACAGTTAATGTGTGTCTTTAGCATTGATCTATCTCAAATCAACAATAAAATAAATGTAGAATTTAACCTCTTGTAACATGTAGAAGTAGTTCAGGCTCAGGGTTAGGCTGCACAAGCACAATGTCAAAAGCTAGAAGATGTTAGAGACGTGACCATTTCACTTTACAGTTCTCCACATGGAGATTAAAAAGGTTTCTAAATTTAAAAAAATGGAATATAAAGAGACCAAACTAACCGATCACCTAAACAGGTCACTGAGAGGTGAAATCTTTGTGTGATTGTTCTTTTTAAAGGGGTCATTGGAGCTTTTTACCAAATCTCATAAAATGAACTTCATTTTTTCCATCTAGGTCCAGATGGAAAAAAGTGTGTGCTTATAACTCCATGATAAAAAAACAGCATTTACTGGGTGTATCTAGCTTTAGTATAGAAGCTTCTGATTGGCTTCTCTCAGTGAGCTCTCCATGTTTGATCTCACATTGTTTCTCTCCACACTCTGTTTTATCTGCCAGCCAGCATCTGAACAGATCAACATCAATATTAGCAGCAAACAGTTGTTGGCAAAGTGATCTTAAAACTCTAAAGGACATCTCCATGTCCCTCTAATTAAAATTTAACCACCCAACCGAGGTGATGGGCGATAGGAGGAGTGGTTGAGAGGATGGGGGTGGGGTGGGGGCTTATTTAGCATTAACATAAAAACAAACAGCCTCATATATATATGCAAATGAAGGAAGGGCAAAAGCAGGATGCCAGGAGCCATTCGCCATAACTCACACTGATGGCCTTTAAGTGAGAAATCGCTTTCCAAAAATGTCCAATAAGAAAGTGGAATGATGCACCTGTCGCCCATCTGACTAATGAGCCAATCAGGTTGCAAGGACAAGGAGGCACATCTAGATCGTGATGTTGGCCTGGAGTGTCACTTCATGCTGAAGGTGCTCATGATTCCAAAACAGTGAGTATTTCACTGCTTTTGATGATGACAAAAAATGGCCTAAAAAGTCAACACGGCTTCTTAAACCTGCAATTAGAGCAGATTTATTACTCGCAGGCTTTTCCGAGCAGAAACCTGAGAACCAAAGGCATCTCTGAAGTTTGTGTGCACGTGTGGACTGAATTTGAGCGACGATGCAGACGGCGTCTTCTTCTTTTCTGCTCCTACATCTACGAGGTGCTTAAAGCAGCTTTAAGCACACATCTTCATTTAAAAAAAAAAAAAAAAGGCGCTGGCACCGAGTGGTGCCTTAAAACTGACAATGATTTACATTTCAACATAATGCTCTCTGTCGCCTGTTATTGTGACAAAGTGCTGCACGTATTCCTCCCAAATGAAAGTGGGTGTTCTGTTGTGTGTGCGACAAAGACATTTGGACAAACCTGCCATCTTCTTCTTTTTCTCGTAAATGAGCATGGGAAATCTATTTATGTCCTCCTACAGTATACTGGTGAAATAAGCAGAGGCTGGTTGGGAGACAGCCCGAGCCGCAGTCGAGATGAGCCCCGTGAAGATATATTTGAGAAAGAGAAGAAGAGGGACAGACGAGGGAAAAAGTCCAAATAGATGGGGAGAGGCATTCTCGCTGAAATATGTGGTACTGACAACACCTGGCCCGGGAACAAGCTACAGGCTGCAGGCGAGGAGGGAGGAATAAAAAGAACCCCGAGGCCTTCGCCACGACCATTCCTACTGTGAGGCTTGAGGAGAGAGACTGAGACCCAAGTTGGGGGGATGTGTTTGCAGGATGAAGGATTCTCAGCTAAATGGCCTCTGCTTTAAAACTACAACAATAATAATAACACTGATATTTTTTGTCAGGTGGTGTTTCATCAGGAAGACTGACACCTTTTACACACATTCACCTCCAGGTTTCTCCAAATTTTACTTGCTCCTCTTTTCGTATCCTCTCCCACCGACGACGTGTGGAAATCACAGGCTTTTCTACTGTGCCTACCTCTCTGTTTAACAGTGGGTGCTGCAGCAAACCGTTTATCTGTCATCAGCCTGGAAACTAAAATACACACACACACACACACTTTTCATCTAACTGTATTTTTTTAAATAACAACAACAAGATAATAATCAGTTTCTCTAAATTCTTCTCTAAATTATCAAATTACATCAAACTATTGTTCACTTGAAATCCTCTTAAATCCTTACCATCATTTTTTCTTTCCTCCAGTTTGGCACTGAAGTCACCGTGAGGTCACAAACCTGCCCAATTTTTGAAAGTCTCGTTCTGAGCGCCTGAATTAAATCCCCACGTTCATATCGCTTACATAACTGATTAATGCTGTAATGCCATCAAACAGTTCCGACAGAATGAGGCGTGTATTTACAAACTAGAAGCTACCCACGCGGGTTATTATTAACTAATTTGGATGTGAATGAAAAACGCGTCAAACATGTGCGTGTGATCGATACGTTTGTGGGTAAATTTAGGCCACAGCGACGCACTGATCTGACTCCAAGTCGGAGTGAAATAAATGTGAAATGACATTTCAGGCGGTCTGCTAATAAAGGGTGCGCATCAGAAAATATTTAAGGAGTACTTTTGTTTTTGCACACGTGCACGTTGAAAGGAGAGAAGAGCTGTACAGTTAGCAGGAAGGCCTCTGATGCGGTAAAAGTCACCTTATGCACTTGTCACCAAATTTAGGATGGTCAAATAAAAATGTGAATTTAGGACAAGTGGATCCGACAAAGTGAAGTAGCGTAACGTTGAGACATTATGGAAGTGCGTGGATTTTAAATGTGAGCGCAAAGAGTCCAGCACGGAAGCCCCTCGGGTCACTCTTTAACAGAAATAAATGCGGCAGTGAGGCTTTATTGGCGGAGATTACCTGAGCGACTCTGACCACTGCTGCCGTGCGCACCACAGACCCACGCGTGTGTGTGTGCGTGTGTGTGTGTGTGTGTGTGTGTGTGTGAAAGCTACCACTAGTCGCCCCCAGTGCTCTTCAGTCTCCACTTTCCCTTCTCACCGCAGACTGAACGTCACGTCCGCACTTGAACTTGAGTTTTCTCCCATCGTAGAAGCCAGAGAGCCACACAGAGCCGCTCAGAGCCGCACGCACAGTCCAGGGGATGCGGGACTCACAGAGAGCAAACACAGTGGCTTCGCTTTGACTCGAACAGTTAAAGTCTCACCCGCCCGGCCGCTGCTGTCAGTGCAGTAGAAGTGCCAGCCACTTGGCCACATTTCGAGAAGTGCCGGGAAGAAAACTGGATTCCTTTTTTACGCACTCCACCGCGCAGGAGCGGGCAGTGTCCGGCGTGGCCGGATAGTGGACACAGGTAGAGACTGACCATCAGGAGGTGACCTCTCGCCCCCTTCCGTCTCTCCATCCTTCACTCTCCGCTCCTCTCTCGGCTCGCCGCTGACAGATGGTGTAAAAGCGACGGAGAGAACAGCGACCCCCTCCCTCACCTCAGATCGAAGAAAGGAGGCGCACAGACACATTGGCACCAAACTCCGCACGAGCGCCCGGCGCTGCGCCACGGCCGGCCACCGCGGAACGCAGGAGCCACTGCCCGCTGAAGAGATCACCTCCAGGGCGAGATTCGGCCCAGCGTCTAGTGGTCAGCTCGGGGGGGGCAACAAGCAGGCTGTTTGTGGGCGGATTGGTCGGTTATAGGAGCCGGAGCGGGAAGAGGAGGAGGAGAAGGAGAGCCGACCCTTCCAGCGCCGCTCTCCGGGCGATGCCAGTGTAAATGCCAGGGCGATGTCCCGACGCAAGCAGGGGAATCCGCAGCACCTGTCCCAGAGAGAAATAACGCGTAAGTGTTGACACGTTCAGTTTTTCACGCGTGACTGTGCAGAGGAGCTGATTTATTGAAGTACTTTTTCCAGGTGATAAAATGAATATTTTCAGAGCTGGAACAGAAAGTTTGCTTCCCCGAGGCCATCCTCTCCTCTCTCTCAGTTTACGGACAAAATTAGATCAACGCTTTATTTTGCGTATCCGACGATTACTCTCTATAAATAATTACAGTGAATTTAGAGTAAAAAAAAGTCCACAGCCGCGTCGGACTTTTACTGTAAAAATCGCTCGTGGAGAAATTGTACTTTTTTCAAACTTTATTCTTCCACCTCTTGTTTGAAATGAGGGGCGGGCAGCGTGATCACTGCGGGGATAATTACACTTTATTTGGAATGTTTTTCAGCTTCACGCGCTCCCCGGAACACGTTAAACAAAGGTTAAAAAAACAAACGACGCACCTCATGTTAGAAAAAAATACATTCGAGCTAATTCTGCTAATTTCTTTTTCACGAAGACAGCGTGGATCCTTCACGCTGAAGCGTCGGAGAACTTTACACGTTTTCAACAAACAGGGTTGTCAAAAAAAAAAATCGTAATTTTATTTCCTCGCGCACATTTTAAAGCGGCTCAGTTTTACATCTCTTTTCTTTTATCGCCGTCTTCTGAATTTTGCACGTTACAGTTTCCAGTCCGTCCTGTTCGTCTGTTTAATTGGCCCATCTCTTTCATGCTGTTTTCTGCCGCACGCATGCAAAGCTCATTCCTCCCGTGGCTGTAATATTAATGCCAGGTTTGGATTATTTAATAGGTCTGCAAAAAAGAAAAAAAGAAAGAAAGAAAAAGGGTTTCAGGGTTTCCCTCACGGCACGTTAATGCGGAACACAGTGAGTGACGGCGTCTCGGAGATAATTCTACAGAAGATTAATTTCCAACACCTCTTAGCTTATTATTCATTTATTTTTAAACAAACTTATGCGACACATTTAACGTCTTAATTACTCAAATTAATTTCCAGTGACAGGATCACTTTGCCACTAAACTTCTCAGCGTCAAATAATATTTTCTGGCCTCAGATCAGTTTTGTTGATGGACTTAAACCAAGACAAACAGTAAATCTTCACTGTTGTCGCTGATCTCCTTTTCCACCAAAGCAGTGGTTTTATTTATTTTTATTTTTTAAGATCTGTATGTTTGGTACTTTACTCACCTCTGTGCTCCAGCTGCAGGTTATTTGGGGAGACTTCTCTTGTGTGAAGGCTGCCAGATCAGATCAACTTACACTACAGTGTATCAGTGTGTGTAACATTTAGCTCTCAGCCTGAGTGCATGCAGGGGTTTGAGGCCACACAGGCATCTGTTTGCTGCGAGGCCATCGTGGTGTCAGCCCAAACAGAGACCAACACCTGAAGTCACTGAGTTAGATTAAAAATGTGCCCTCACATTAGGAGCAGACAGAGGTAGCACTGGTGCAGGCCCAGGCATCGTTTCTAATGGGGCTCATTGTGATATCAGCCTTTGCTGCTCAGAGCAGACGGATAGACAAGAAATATGAAGGTGGAGGTTAATAAATGAGCAACGAAACATGCTTCTGCACATTCTGTAATTTATGATTTACACACACATGCATTTATTTATGTGAGCGTAGACGTCAACAGACACACACACATATGCAAATGAACACACGTGAGTGAATCCTCCACTCGTGCCAAAATTTTCAAAGAATTCTTCCGGAGCTGTCAGGTGATAAAATCCCTCTGACCTGGCTCTCCGTGCCGTGTATTTATAATTTGGATTTTGCAACATGACACACACCACAAAATAATAGCTGTGCACTTTAGAAGAAGAGTTGCTTCTTAGTATATATGCAGGAAGAGCCAGGAACACTGAGGTAGATTTTTGTGCACTTTGGAGTCACAAAGTGCACTCCGACGCTCCCAGTTTTCTGCAAATCTTCCTGATTCTGATCGCAGATCATTCACACAGTTTTAAAAATCCTCCATTTCTTTCCTTTTTCCAGTTGATTAAATCAACAAGCGATCACAGTTTGGAGCTGATCAGCTGATCATTGCCCTCACTGAACACGGAAGAACCACTTGCATGTTTATCGTCTTCTTCTACACTAAATATGCACCAAACCCAGCGCTTCCCTATAACAGTAAAATCAAACAAGAAGCCACCCAGAGCGGAATTTGGTGCAACTATTCCCTCAGGGGCAGGAGCTTCATCAGTAGGACTTTATATTGTTATGTTTGTCTCACAGATTTGGGGGCATTTTTTCTTCTCGTAGCAGCAGACAGTTTACACCTGAAGGTGCCTTCTGCTTCTCATTCACTCCAAATAAGCCTGGCTTTGCTCTGAGAGGCTGATTTAAGCATGAAAAGACACAAACAGGACGAGAGCTGCCATTGTAGTCTCTCTCTCTCACACACACACACACACACACACGCACACAGAGGGCTGTGTGTAAATTGCACTTGCCCACTTGAGATGCATGTTTCCTTTCGGCTTGTCAAATAGCCACGCACCCTGCTGGGGCTATGTCTTTGTTAGAGAGAGGGGAAGAAAGAAGTCAACATCTCCTTCTTTTAAGCGTTCTCTGGATGAGGTGTGGTTCAAATAGCACAAATGAAAATGCACTGCTTCACTGTGGCTCATTAAGGATCACGTTTGTGAACGATACGTAATGAAAATCCAAATAGTTTAATGCTCATTATTTTCAGAAACGTCTCCTGACTTAAAGGATAAACAACAACAACAAACAAAAAAAACGTATCATCATATTATTTCCACGGCGACTGTAAACTGACATAAATAATGTCCGTGGTGATGTGGTGTGTTTTTTCTAAACAGACGTAATTTACGCAGCTGCCGGGTTTTAAACCATCAACCACATTTTTTAGTGGTTAAAAATAAAATGTGTGTTTCCTTAAATTTCCCACAATTTTCCTTCCCTGTAAATTATGATTTAAGAGCTTTTTATTGTTGCTGGAAATTAGAAAACATTTAAACATTTATGTGAAAAAATATAAATGTAACCTTAAAGGTGGAGTGTGTGTGCGGATGAATGCAGCAAGTTTCCCCCAAAGCATGCCTGAACTCATTTAACGTGCACGCAGTTTCACACCACTACATAACACACACACACACACACACACACACACACACACTCCAACATATCCTGCATACCTTTGTAAGCTGTCTGTCTTCTCTCTGTCTCTGCGCCTCTTCCTGCTAGGGGGAGCTCTCAGGCTGTCAGAGCCACAGTGCTCTGCCAATGAGAGAAGTGGAAATGTGCTCTGAGTGTGTGTGTGTGTGTGTGTGTGTGTGTGTGTGTGCGTGTTAATCAGATGACATCAGCGCTGAAAGACCACATTCACCTCTCTTAACTGTCAACAGCTGCACACTCGACTGTCTGCCTCTCCGTGGCACTTCTTATTTAGAGCATACATGTGAATTCACAGTAATGAGTGACTGACACATTTCATGTGTGTGTGTGTGTGTGTGTGTGTGCCATTGCGTATGACTGGAGCCACATTTTAAAGTTGTAGTAAATCCTGTGTGTAAATATTTCTGCATGTATTTTTGTCCTGTGTGTTCTTACTCTGCAGACAAACGTGCACTTTGTTTTAAAACATATTTCATAATATTTCGTTTTTCATTAGAAATCTACAAATATAAGTTTATTTGATTGTTTTTATTTCTGTGTATTTTTGTCTATTTGGAACATTTAAATTTAAATGAGTAAAAGAATAATTGTAGTATTAAAATGAATGCATGTGCTGTCATTTTGATGATTCTGAAAATTAGCCTTTTTTGCATGTTGCAAAAAAAATAAAATAAACAAACAAACAAAAAAACATTAGTCACTATCTTCACCTTACAGAGGTGAAAGCTGAGATGTTGAAGTACACCTCACACTCAGTTATGCTCTTTGGCAGATGAGCCAGTGACACAGCTGCTCTGCTTGTTTGTGAGTAGCACTTGTTTTCCGCTGCAGCACCTCCTGGGCAGGTGGCTCTGCTCGGATCTCTCTGTAACTCGCTGTCGCTGCTGTGGCGGTGGACTCAAATACACCATTACAATCCTTTGTGCATTTGGCAGCAGCGCGCTCCTGATTGGCTCGACATGGTCATCCAAACCTCACCCAGGAGTTACTTTGAATTAGCTTAAATTGATGTTTATTTCAAACTCGACTGACTTTGAAAACAGGTTGTAAGTAAAACTGCGTCCTCGCATATTTTTAATCGCCTAAACACTGAAAATGATTCTTTGAAGTTTCAGCTAAAAGAAAACAAAAGCCAAACATTTCTGAGGCATTTTTAGTCTCATAGCTAGAAGAAGAGAGGTGACAGGAAGTGAGTGAAGATTGAAACTGGGGGGGACGTGATACCGTTTGCTTCCTTTAACACCTGCTAACAAAGCGCTCCCGTACAGCGTCGACATGTTTACAGCAGAAGTATAGAGTGCAGTTTAAAATGTTACAATAAATGTTGAAAATGGATTTTTTATAAAAAAGAACAAGAGGCTGGATTATCTACAAAGTAAATGAAACAACTTTTAGTCGTCAGCGTACAATAAATATACGTCACAAACGCGACTCTGAAGTTTTAAAAACTGTATTCTCAATACTGACTTTGTATGGAAAGCCACTTCCTGTTTAGACGAAAGTGTTCTGAGGGCACATCTTAATGTTGACAGTCTCTGCGGTGGCAGATTATTTTCATCACTTTGAGTCTTCACTCGTCTGCTATCACCGACATCTACGGTCCATCACGTACGACCGTGTGTGCGAGTCACGTCCAGGACCAGCCTCGGCTGTTCACAAATAAAAGTCATTCTTGCAAAACAATAAAAAGCTCATCATTTTAGATAAATAAAGTGTGCGGTGCAGCAGCGTGTACACGTGTGTGTGTGTGTAACAGTACGCAGTGACAGTGCGGGTAAATAAACAGTTTATCAGTCGACGAGTAAGCGAGCCGCTGTCAGCTTTGAGTGCGTGCCGTGAGGGAGTGTGTTACTCCTCTGCTCTGTGTGTGTGTGATGTGCAGTCTCAGCCACAAACATTATATCTTGATTTAAGTGTGTGTGTGTGTGTGTGTGTACGTGGTAATGGTAAAAAAACACAGAAGCCAAGTCGAGTTTTGATCATTTTAGTCGAGACCCACACACGCACGCACGCACACACACACACACACACACACACACACCATTATCACTGGTCTCAACTGGCAGAATCTTTCTGGTTCTGGGAGCAATTTTGGTGCTTTTCCCATCAGCCTAACTGTGGCGGCAGATAAAAGTAAAATCATGAAAACAGCTCTCGAGGAGAGGCGGAAACAAATATTCGATTGGCATGTGGCCAGGAATGTGCTCTCCCGTTTGTGTGGAGGATTCGTGTGAGAGATTTCCATGGATTTACAGCACATGTGTGGTGAAAGGTGGTGAGACGAAGGGAACCAAACCCAGAGATGATCACCTGCTGAGGGAAAACATTTGCTCTCAATTCAAAACTAAGAGAACCTACAAACACTGAATTTCCAAATCCTTCTGGTCCAACTTCTTCAGATCCGTCGGGTCGCTGGTGATTCGTGTAGGTTAGGGTCTTGTTAATGCACACCTGTTTGTGAAGACATTTAGCAGAAGAACAATGAAATAAATTCATCTATTCAGCGCACGGCTAAAACAAAACTCTCTGGTCAATGTGGAGAGAGTAAACCTTCTGCTATGTTATAGTATTGATATGTTGCCTGTCCGCTGTCTCTTGCTAAACGATATCTACGTATCGCTCTTACCCGACTCACCGAAGCCTCGTTAAACTGATGCAGACTTTAGACTAGCTCTTTAAAAAATCCTATTAGTAATAATTCTAATATGAAGTGAGATTTGCATGGGGGGGGGGGGTCACCGTACATGGAGATTGGATTTGTTCCAGGTCAGCTCACTGGTTTTATTCTCTCTAATGTTTAGTACTGGGAAACATGCTACCACTGTACAGGACAGATGGCTGCAGCCTGCAGGCCACACACACACACACACACACACACACACACACACACACACACACACACGCACTGTGAGTCTTAGAGGTGCACAGACTGATATTCTCTAACATATAATGAGTGCAGCACATACACTCCAGTGCAGATGAATATTTGTACTGTGTTATATATGATACAATACAAGTACAATATGGTCTTTGAATGTTTAACAGCAGACCTAAAACAGGTATACGGTAGCGAGGGGTGGGGTGTTCCATCTGGAGCCTTCATCCACGTTTGACATCCCAAATCTGTTTGCATTTCTAATGTGGAGGCTGAGACAAACGGCCAGCCTGCTGCTAATCCATCATCTTGTATTAGAGACAGAGAGAGGTGATGGTGATGCGTTTGCTCTTCATCATCATCAGCATTCCCGTTTTACCTCAGAGGGTCAGTTGTTCCTCCACCCTCGTTCAGACCCTCTCGTCCCTTTTGGAGACGGCCCTCACTTACAAAGCTCGTTCGCTCGTGAAGCTGTTGGCCTTTGCAAACACCACACATGTGCTCTCCTACTGCTGTTTCACAGCAACATTCAGAACCCTGCCCAAAGCCATCTGCTCACTCACAAACACTGAAAAAACCCTGATTACGACTAATACGTGTATCTTAATTGAGACCATGCAATAACATTATTAGTGGACATCTGCTGCATTTTAACCTCCTAACCTCCTAACATGTACGGGGACCCACTTTGGGTCATAACCACATACTAAACAAGCACATTCTCAGAAATGACAAGTTTCAACTGAACTCTCATACATGCAAAGACGTGGACACAACCCGGGGTTAGATCTAGTTAATGTAGAGCTTCTCACTTACACCTTTGCTGAATTCTCATTTTCCTTCCTTCCTCAGAGGTGCGAGGCTAAATAAGTGTGTGTGCACTGCAGCAGTATGCGGTGTATATTGTGTACTTTGGTGTTTGAGATTGAAAAATTCTAAAATATATAGTTTGTGGTGTGTTTGAGATGGTGGCTGAAAATTCACCTTCTTGGACTTTTAGATGTCTTGAAAAAGCTTCGAAGCGTGACGGAGGCGTGACTGCACACATATGAAGCTGCACTGTTGTGTCGGAGCCACCACACATTGACCATTAAGCCTTATGTTAAGTGAGTGCCGCCTGGTCTAACAGGTAACAGGTCGTTGGTCACGACTCTGCACGAGCAGCTCTTTTAGTGTGTCGCTCAGACACGTGGTAACCTAATTACACGTTTGCGTCATGTATAGATTTCAGCATGCGATGAGCAAACATACACCCAGGTTAACTCTGACGTGTCTCCTCTGTTTTGTTTCTCGTGCAGCGGAGGTGGAGCGTCCAGATGGCGCTTTGCTCTCCGAATCCCTACCCTCCAACCCACTCACCCTGCCCTCCAATCCACTTGGCCTACGTCCCCATCCTTTGGACCCCAGCTTGGCTCACACCCTGCCGCCTGGCCTCCACTCTGACCACGACCTGCTCACTTGCGGCCAGTGCCAGATGACTTTCCCGTTGGGCGACATACTCCTCTTCATTGAGCACAAGAAGAAGCAGTGCCAAACACCGCTGCTGGCCAACGGCTGTTATGACAAGATGAACGACCGAGGAGGAGGAGGACAAGGAGACAGTCCAACTCTGCAGAGCCTTCATCACTACGCGCAGAGGGTGGAGCTAAGAAAGGTGTTGGAGCCAGTAGAGGTCGGCATCCAGGTGACACCAGAGGAGGAAGAGGTGGGAGGAAGAGGGGAACGAGGTGAGAGAGGAGAGAAGACACCAACCAAAGGAATTTTCCCGAAGCAGGAAAACATGCTATCAGGTAGACGTGACCTACGCAGGGAAACACACTAAAGCCTCTTCTTTCTAAGCACAAATACATAAATGTCACTTTTATGTCTAATTAAATTCATGAAGTCAGTTCAGCTTCAGCTGCGTTTGTTACTTTTTCACATAAGGGCAGGCCAGGTAGGTGTAAATAGATCATTTTCATGAATAATTGAAACCACAGTTTAAAAACTCTGGTTTTCTTTGGCTAACATGAACATTTTTGGATGATTTAAACAGAATTTAAGTGAAACTAATGTGAAAAAAGAAAAACCATCAGGAATGGAGCATTTTTGAGAGCACCGTATTTTCACTTTCTGCTGAACAACGTTGCTGTGCAGACTCGTCAGCATGTTGCCAGATTCAGATTGAGGTTTGGTTGCTTTAAGAAAGGGGAAAAGCTCAAATCCTCCCAGTGACGCTTCAGTCTGAGCCTCAAAAACCAACCACAACTTTTGCTTTTTCTTTGTCGCATATGTAGCATCTGTGACCTTTAGAGGTGTGAGCAGGTTCGTCCCAGGCTAGTCCCTCTGACTCAGAAAGTTCAAGCTCATTTCATCTGAATCAGCTCATATTCACAATGCTCACACATGGACACGAGGCCCCTCTGACAACAGCTTTTCATTTATCAGCTGGATGCATCCAAGGATATCAGCTGATGTGGTCTGGCACTGAAATCAGCTGCTGGGATGAGCTTGAGTTTGTGGCCTGCCAGAACCTGGAATAAACTATCATTGTTATCCAGATGTGTTATAGGTAATGATCAGTTTTCCGGAAATGCTGAACTATTTAATTCCAAAGAAAAATCTTTAGGTAGTAACAAACCAGCAATTTTTTCATCAGTCTAAATATATTCCTGTTTTAGTTTTCGTTTGTGTGATGGCGTCCTCTCGTTCAGCAGAGGAAGAGAGACGTTCTTTTTATTAGAGGACATGGACAGCAGAGGGACAGACGAGGAAGAGGGGTGAGACAGGCAAATTAGGGAGGCAAATCTCTAAACCCCCTCAAGGACTCGGTTGAAACAAATTGAGCAAAACATGACAGAGAGACTCACCCCGACTTTCATGGAGAAATCCAGTCTAAGCCATCTGCTTAAAAAGGTGAAAAGCTCATTAAAATTCAAATAAGCACAGGCAGAAAAAAACAGCACGAGAGGAGAAGAAAAAGTGGGAAAAGACAGAAAGAGGGATTAAAAAGAGGCTAGTTTCATCCCCATTCAGTGAAGTAAAGAGGCAGTTTAGCAGGAGAGCATCTGTGTGTGTGTGTGTGTGTGTGTGGGACCAGCAGTTATCGCTCAAACCAGTCAAGACACTCGTAAAGAAGCCTGTGACAATAACCCTGTCGTGCTTTTCTAGAGGTCAGTTTGAGCAGCACTGAGGATCGCAGGCTCGGTCTGCAGACTAGCAGTCTGTTAGCACAGGCAGCATGGTTAGCATCGCTACTATCTGCATGCATTATTCAGAATGACTAAATAATAAAAGACTGATTTCCTGTGAACCTACACATTCCTCAATAATCTCACCAACTATATGTAGACCTACATATGAACCGAGCTGATTAGTGGAATCAGCTTAAACGCTCCATGAACGGGAGCTGAAACAGAAGACAAATACAAATGCAACGTTTAGGGATGTTTCAGTGCCGGCTCACCTGACTGAAACAGTTCTGAAAGCTTTGAAATGATCTATAATATTTTATTTTTATTTTGAAATGAACTTGATTAAGAAATCTCGTCACATGTGATCAGCATCCATTATGTATCGAATCGAGTGGTAGATTAGAAATCAGCACATGAACGATGTCAGAGAACATGTCACTATCACACAGGGTTGGGCTATGTCCTATAACACCACTGACATCACGTCTCTAATGTGTAAAATGGTTATGACATTTGGATGGAAACATGAATAAATGTATTGGCCTAAAGCCAGGTGAGGAAGCTCACAGGTGAGCCTCTCAGTGTGCAGGACTGCGGTTTCGCCTACATTGTAAACACTGTGTTTGGGCCTGAACTTCATCAATATTTTACCAGGCTGTTACAGCTCTGCCGGGCAGCTGTGCATTGCTGCTGTGGACAGCACAGCTGCCTGTACTCGTGAAGCTCGTGGAACGACGCTCCAGCTTTGCATTTAATGCAACTGTCTGAATTGTGGGGTGCAAAAAGCTGGAGCGCAGTCCCCAAGTGTGTGCAGAGCTGTGCGCTCAGGCATGTCTGCTAATTGAGTGGCACTGGCCATGCTATTGGGTCGGCATTATTACATTTATGTGCATAAATATATATCCACCCTGTGTTTAAATGCATGCAATGTATCGAACTGCCATCCTCCCATGAAATCAACCCCACGTGCGCTGCGTTGGAAGACTGGAAAATATAATTGCACAATATTTTTTATAGCAGAAACTGCAATAATTTTCACATTAAAAGCAAAAACATATTAGCGACTCAATTGGACGTGCACTGCAGCAACTGTAAACTATATTGCTCCAATAACATTTTATGTTTGAAAATTACCCACGGTGTTTCCACATGAAATATGTCCAACTAGCACCTTATTAACACGAGCAGGAGACAGAACAATTTATTAATCAAGCTGGAGTTTAATTTGGAGAGCGCGCTCTCAGCCCCTCTCGTCATTACTGGGGGATTGAAATGCGGCAGGTGGAATTTTCTCTTTGTAACTCAGACCGGCTTTTTCTTCAGCGTATTTTTTTAGCACCTTTCATTACCTGGTGAAAGAGGGAGGGACAGAAGCACAGGGAGGGAGGAGAGAGAGATGGGGAACGCGATCAGGGACATGACGGACGACACTTCTTTGTAATTGGCTCCCAGCAGGTCAAACTACTTGTTTATTGTTAAGCTTTTACACTTTCATTTGTCCTCCATGTGAAATGGAACACACACACGTGTGCACACGTGTATGAGCATCATGCCAAGTTTCTTTTAACCCCTAAATTAGAAGAAGTGTTTGTGCTGTGCGAGAGCTGCTGGGTTTTTCCTTTTCCTCTCTCCGTCTGTCAGGTAGCAGCGTGCAGAGAAATAACACAGCACCTAGCTTTTCCATTCAGGCTGTGAAACACGTCGCTGCTATTGTGCTGAAGGATTACGAACAACGGCTTTAGTTTGTATACACAGTGTTGTTCTGTTTCAGCTATTGTTTTTTTCCCCACAAGAAGCCCTGTTTAAAAACCTCCTGATTCAGTTTGGAAACACTGATCAAAAGGAAAAAGTGCAGTTTGTTTTTACCACAATATGAATGAATAAGAGTTTTCCGGTTTTCACACCCATCTCTCCTCTGTCTGTAGCTGAAACTCACCCAGACTTATAAAAAAAGCCGTTCCTCCAATTTAAAGGATAAAAAAAAATCATTTTTGTTTTTGCTTAAATGACACAAATCTTCTCTCATTTTTTGAGTTCATGTAGTAATCAGCCTGAAGCTTCATCGTGTCTGATTTTATAACCATGAGGAGAATCACCATCATGCCTTGCAGTTAAAGACTGGATGTGCTGTGATGGTGACATATACAACCATGCAGAGAGAAATTTGAAAGCGTACTTTTTGCTCTCTCTGCTCTCGTCACACACGGCTTCCTTCCAGACAGACAAACAGACACAGCTCGGAGGAAGCATCATCTAAACCTTCCTCACAAGCAGTGAATATTCAAAAACATAAAGCAAAAACACCCCAAAACACAATAAGCCCAGCGTTCTAACAAAGGCATTAGATAACTAACCAGGCCGAGTTTTCATACGTCAGCAGAGATGCATTCGAACAGCTGAACCAACCTTTTGTCAGCGTTGTGTAAGCCGGTGCACGCTGACAGGATACCTCGGCTTGTAGGAGGGTTTAGGATTTTAACTTGCAACCCTGAAGTCCAAAACCCTCCAGACTTTCCCAGGTGACCAGGCGTGAGGTCTCTTGGCGGCTTCACAGAGGTGCCGCACTGACAGTTTGGATTAGAGAAGGAAGTCATTTTTACTATGAGGCGCTCACACTCAGCCGTCATGCTGCGTACACTTATCACTGACGAGTGTTTAGCACCCGACACAGCGCCGGGCCGGAAGCCTCGTTAGCTCGGGCTTAATTCAGACATTTAACCAAGTCCAGTTGGAGTGGGGACACACACACACACACACACACACACACACACACACACACACACACACAGAGATTAAGAAAACAGAATAATTAATGCACTTTATTTCCATTGGGGATGTGCAATTTTTCACATATTGAAAAAACACATTTTAGGAGTGTTTGTCTGTGTTTGAATCTCATATAAATATTCTTCACATGGACACACACCCTCTCACACACACACACACACACACACACACACACACACATCTTCAATAAATAATGACTGAGCACAGTGGCATGTCCCTAAAATATTTACCATATGCTTATTTATCTTCCAAATGAAACTGTACAAAGACTTAACAAAGAGCTACGGTGCAGTGTGTGTGTGTGTGTGTGTGTGTGTGTGTGTGTGTTTGATATAACAGCCTGTACTTTAGAGGCATTGCGGTCCCTGCTGCTCTTGTTTTTTCACATTGTTTCAATAAAGCTGGGAGGCCTCTCGGATGGAGCGACGGCCTTTTTGAAGTGGTAATCACTCTGGTTTGTACTGCTGCGCGCTCTCTCCCTCACTCTCGTTCTGCCTCTCCTGCCCACTGTGTGTGTGTGTGTGTGTGTGTGCTTTGGCTAGTTCGGGTTTGTGTACGTGAATGCGGCTGTTTTCACATCGCACAGGCCTGACGCATCTCTAATAGGCTCAAAGAGGTGTGGAATCACACAACTGAAGAAGTAAAGAAAGTGCATTTAATGAGTCGCACAGTGCCGGCCATCACTGATTATGACTCATAATCTTCTATGTGATAGAAGATTGTAGCCGGGCTGTGAGTGTGAGTGGGTGAGGAGTTCCACTGTGGACGGGTCACCAGTCACACAACAGTCAGTTTCACTTAAAGCTTCCACCCTGAAACATCCACACAAGACGGGTGGAAGTTTCATGATAAACTTCTTCATATTTTTTTTGTCCCTGCGTAAATTTGGAAATAGCATCAACACTGGCACACACACGTCAAACAACACACTCTATTTAACATTAATAGACAAACCAACCAATGCGACTGTCAAGCAGCTAGCAGTACTTACAGCTCACTGACCTTTGGATGCTGCATGCTAACAGGAAACTCATACGGTGCTAAAACCCTCCAAACAACCACAATTCATGCTATCCAACAAGCTCTGAGTGACATCATTATGGATCTCAGTGGGATTCAAAGCTGTGCAGTGAACATGGTGTAGTGTGGGGATGCTCGTCATATTCAAATATTAGTATCATCGTGAATGATGTTAAAATCATTTTGAAACATTTAATTTTTCCCTTATTTTTACTGACAGCTGGTTGGGTGTAAACAGTGCTGCTACCTCAAAGTGGCCGTAATGGACATGAAAGCAGCGTGAAAACACTAAAACGATGGCCGAGTCATGCCAGCGCTCTGAGTCTCACTGAATTTGTCCTGATACCGTTTTGGACAACAGACCAATAAGAATCCAGATGAAGCAGCGTGTCGCTGGACTCACCGCGTTTAAGGAACTCAAGCCTCCATCGGCCCTGCTGAACTTTAAGCTTGCTCGTGTTTCTCCACTTCTTGTAAAGAAACTCTGGTGGACACTGTGTGAGACGGACAGACCTGCAGACGGAGGAAGAAAGAGCATATTTATCGTTAACGGAGCATCTCGTCCTTCTCTGCCTGCTCAAAATCCCTTTTTGCGAGTTTTGCCATGTCGCCTCGCTCTGCTGTTAATCACTTTGCATGCACTCATTTAAATATTAAAATTTTCTTTAATCATCAAAGCCAGTATGCATCATGCATATTCATACCCCCAGCCACCCCCCATTCCCTGGATCTCAGGTTCATTACTCTGCTGCTAGCCATTAGCCACTTCCCTAATCACACAGTTTATACACACACACACACACACACACACACACACACACACACACACACACACACACACACAGGTAGCCACCAGCACTAACCAGTGGTAATCCGCTAACTAGACTTAAACACACAGGCATCCCTGCAGTCTAAACTGAGCGAGCAGGCTTGTCATCCATCCCGGCTGAGATGGCTGGAGTATTTGTCAAGAGGCTCGGCAAAACCTTCATTTGCATAATGACTTTGTAGTTCTGCATTAATAAAATTTGCATATGAAGCCATGTTAATTACTCCTGATCAGCCTTTTTTGCATTCATGCATGGTAATTTTGGGCGACTTGCAAAAATTGATGTCCTGGCGCCTGTGATGAGATTGGTGGAGGAGGCGCTCTGTATCTGTGTGTAAGTGAGGCTGAAGGGATGTGGAGATGATGAAGGTGGAGCGTTCGGCTGTGTTTGGGGCTTTATCAAAGCAGAATAGATGGCAGATTGGTGTGGTTTGCTTTTCGGGCGCCATTTCTCTTTCCGCTTATAACTTTTTTCTTTTTTTTAATCTTAGTGAAAAGAGCTTTCCAGTAAAATCCTCTCCTACTTCTACTGTACAACACACACACACACACACACACACACACACACACACACAGAGCCTGGCAGGCAGCCATTTGTGAGTCTATTGTTTACTCTGGGTTCTACATTTCAAACAGCAGACTCCTCAGACTGTGCTGGGTTTGATCAGGACTTGATGCTTTTTTATATGTGATGTCATTTGATTTGCAGTTTTACATTTTATCTGTAAATATAATTGTGATAAAACTCTACCTGTAATAAAGCCACGGCATGGCCTCAGCTTTCCTGGGTGACCGTGTCTGTCGAGGCTGTAACGACGACACAGATGTGATGTCAGCTCTTTTCTTTGGCTTGTTTCATAGCTGCAGAAATGCAGCTGTATAAAACAGCATCTTCATAAGTGAACAAAGGCTGATTTTAGAAGCTTTCTTGGCTTATTTGAATTCCCCACAGACCTGATCAGGTTCAACAAACCTCACAGTTACAGTTTCTTCCTGCTCCATTTCAGGCATTCATTTATTTTTTTTTGCATCTTTGCTAAGATTTTCATATCGAGCTTTTAATGTAAGCATCGTGTTTTTCTTCAAAAATCAAGCAAAAGTGCAAGGAGAGAAACGTTATGTTTTCCATGATTCCTTCGAACACAACAACAAATTAAAGCCGGACCCTGTTAGTGTCGACCCGCAGGCTGGATGCTTTACTAAAAATGATTTGACTTTTTAGGAGTCTCCGTGTCAAACACTGTTTAGGTTTTTTATTGAGCGCACAAGTCCTGAAATCTAAAATCATGTGTGGTCTTTCTGAAAAACACAAATATGTGAAATGTCCTCTTGCTGCGTCACAGCTCTGACAGTGTGCGAGTGACACAAGATCAATTCACACAAGGCTGAAGGCCACAGACATGCTCCTATAGTGGACAGTGAGGTCTCTCATTCCATGTTCATAACGACATACAACAATACAATTACAGATACTCATAATATTATCACATAATAACAGTACTTCACTTTTAAATATAGGTGGTTACTGTGAAAACTGTGGCAGGTAACAGAAGCACGTGAGGGCATGCTGACCAGTCACTGCACGTGTCGTCAGAGCTGTAAGGATCACTTTGCACAGAACCGATCGTCTGTGTAAAGTCTTGGTTTCTCGGTGAATAAGCCCTCATTTAATGGGAGAGTCTCTCTTATAGCGTGTTGGCCTCTTTGACAATGGCAGATCAGATCGGGTGGCGATAAAGCACTTGGTATCATTTTGTTTCCTGTTGTGTGCCTGAGCTGTTGTCAGACAGGTAGTCTGTGAAGAGACGTGAATAGAGAGACGAGAAAGGCGAAGGAGGTGGACTGGAAGGCTTTGTGGAGGTGACAATGACGGGATGCAAAGCTATACGTGCGTGTGCGTTCACTGACTGACTGATGATATTTGAGCACCGAGCCCCTCAAGGAAGGGATACAGTGGCACTCATTGCAATGTGTGTGTGTGTGTGTGTGTGTGTGTGTGTCTGTGTGTGTGTGTGTGTCTGTGCATGTGTCTGTGCGTGTGTCTGTGTGTGTGTCTGTGCATGTGTGTGTGTGTGTGTGTCTGTGCGTGTGTGTGTCTGTGCATGTGTGTGTGTGTCTGTGCGTGTGTGTCTGTGCGTATGTGTGTGTCTGTGTGTGTGTCTGTGCATGTGTGTGTGTCTATGTGTGTGTGTCTGTGTGTGTGTGCAATTTTATAAACACATAACCTCTGTAATCGTGTCAAACGCAGCCGTTTATTATCGTATTATTACAGCAGCAGTAATTTTGCTGTCAGTATCAACTTTGTGTTAAGTTAGACGTGTAGGAAGGTTTAGTGACACTGGTCAGAATTATTTATCTGTAATTTTCCAACATTGTGACTGATCTGTGTTAAGAAACTGTCACAGTGCTGGTAAAGGACCAGTCTTTAATCATGTGTGTACGAGGGCGCACTGCAGAGGGCTCGCAGATAAAACTGCCAGGTTCATAAAGAGTTCACAGCAGTGTGAAACATATTAATGTCACACGGATGCTTGTGTTTTCTTTGTATGTTCAGTGCTATGTGTTCAGTACCATAAAATATATTTAGCCTTTGCAACATCGAAATATGCAGACAATGCTTTCAAATTTTGCAAGCCTGAAATGTACGAGAATCACTTCAATGCTGGAGCCATAATTAAAATTTAAATACAGCAAAGTGGGATAAGTGTGCTGGGATTCATGCACTTGTAGAGAGGAAGTGCATCCCTGCAGTGTAAAAATAGAAAGAATAGCACTAAAATTCCACACTCACCTATTTGTCAAGCTCTATTTCTGGTATCTGGAAAGTGTTCCACACAAGCGCACTTTGTACAGGAAACTCCACTTGGGCTGAAATAAATAAAAGAACTTGGTCGTTAGCATGAGACACTGGATTTTTGCATCTAATTTGCAGCAACAAAGGTGAAGCAAAGACACATTTTTGCATTTGTAAAGCATATGCCTGGACGAACTTTGTCCCCCTGAAACGAGTCATCTGGGCTGACACTGGTCATAGGAAACTAGCAAGCTAGTCACCGTCAGTTTAGTCTAACAGAACTTTATTATTATTCATATTTGGTGTTTGAATATGCCTCCCAGCTTTGTCATAACACCAGTAATCCCAGACTTCTCTGAATTAACTGCTCAACTTTGCTCGGACTGAGACCAAGGGCTGTCTCTGCTGTGTCTCACAGACAGCACTGTGCTTTGTCTTGTCTGCACCACCACAACAACCTACTTTATCTCACCAGCTTTGAGGATCTGAATCTCCACCAGTGTCACGTTGACACTGCTGGTTTTTGCTGCAACTCTGCATCCAAGATTTGATTTTGTGAAGTCGGATGGTAGCACAAGAGGGCTTTGGGGGATCGGGGAAGCATGTACATGCTGCAAAACAGACACAACACCTCAAAGACAGGTAACATATACAGCAGCCCAGTGATGCTTCAAACCTTTTTACACCAAACAGGGAGAGGCGTAGCTCTTGACTAAAAATAATTTGACAGCACTGTCACTGCTCACTAGCAGGCAGCAGCATTCCCAGTCTAGCCGCACGGACACGATGGGATTATCCAAGTGTTTTGCTGAGTTTGAGGGAGACTCATGACTGCCCCTCTTCTCTATAATAGCCTGTCGGCATTTAACACTGGCCAAATCACCACTTAACAAAAGCTAATTTCTCACTTGGTTAAACTGGGAAGGATTAGGGGCCCTGTGTTGGTGCAGTCCATGTTTGGTGAAGAGTGAGGGATGGAAGGATGTTAGCAAAAGATTTAAACCTCAATTACAAGCGAGCGAGGACTTTTGTGCATCCGTGGCGAAGGTGGGACGCTGAGGTTTAGCCACTTTGCTGGAAATGTTTGCTGCCTCATTGTGTGTGCATGTAGGTGTGTGTGTGTGCAGAGCTGAGGGTGACATAGCCTGACAAATACATGATGATCCCCTTGTTTAGAAGGCTTTAAATCTCTCCAGTTTCACATACTTACTGCCTTGGCTTTACATGAGGAGGTAGGACACATAATCCAAGCAATTTAAACCTTTCCTGTGTTTTATGACAGAAACTAAAGTGCTGCTGTTTTGTTGTGTGGCTGCTGCATTTTCCTGTAACTCTCTGAGGTTAGAGGGTAACCCTAACCCTGACCTACACTTTGGAAATATGGAAAAATGCATTTGTGCATAGGTTAAGTATTTCTTAAAAACTACAACTGCAGCTTTAGGTTCAGGCTGAGATCTTCTGGTGACCTAAACCTGGATCTACTCCTTTATTTGAATTTGCACCTGTGTTTCCAAACAGAGACAGAAGATCTGTGAGGCTAAAATGCTAAATGGGCTGTTTGGCCCTTTGTACAACATGCCTCATTCACTCATTCACACTGACGGATGAACCGCAGAGGACGTTTGTCATGCAGGCAGGCATCAAACCAACAACCTTCCAACTGCTCTTCCTCCTCAGCTGCAGCCAGTTTGACCAGTATGCCTAAAATTCACCAAATATAAACCAGCTCAAGCTTCTAGCATCACTTTTCATCTCCTTTAAAACTGCCAAACAAAGTTCACAACAGAAGCTTTAGAGCGTTTTCTTTTCTCCCTTTGTGTTTTTTAAAATCCTGTAAGACCCTTAAAACCAGTTAGTGCACCTCCTCTGCCACAGTAACACGTTCTCCTTTGTTGTGTTGTTCTTACACCGTCCAATGTTTCAGCCTTCAGTGCTCACACTCACTTATTTTGTGTGAGGGACGTTCTAGTGCTGCAGAATCAGAGCGGTGGTCTCTCTCAGTCTTTGGACCCTTTAGCTGCTCTCAGTGTCTCATCTCCTCCAGACTTTTGGGGGGACAAAGAGAGTTAGAGTTCCCCCTCCCAGAAACAGCAAACCCTTTCGTTTGTATCAAAGCTTTGCCTCACCCCTGCTGACACCCCTGAATTATTCACTTAGAGGAAAGGATAAACAAAGCTCGCTAGCTACAGTTGTTCTATTGATTTCTCTGGGCAACATCGCAGATAACAAAAAGAGGGCTGGAGGAGAGAATCTCGGCTGCTGCCATCTCTCATGCTCACTCTCCTTAAAAAATAAATAAATCTGTAAATAAATCAATAACGTGGAGTTTTTCTTCGGAGAAAACAGCCCACGTCCCGTTTCACAGGAACGCGAGTAATGCATTCATAAATATTTGTTGTTATTTAGGCAGCAAGAGCACATGTGAGCATCTCCCCCCGTAGGAACGGCCTTTCTTACCTGTGGGTTCGACTAAAATTACCAATTGTTGGGATAATTTGGTGTTTACAGCGAGGCTGAGGGGGCCGGCCAAGTAAACAATGCTGGCTGTAGGCCAATAACTGGCAGCAGCCCTCTGATGAGAAACAGGCAGATCTTTTCTTCAGCGTTTCTCTCTGGCCTTTCTGCACTGGCACTTCAAAATAAAAGCCCACCTTGTTAGGTATACTACTTAAATCTCTCTCGTGCACTGAGTTACTGGGATCGTTAATTTTAGGATCATCTTCATATGCACTCCTGTGTTTGTGATCCTGCAGGATCCTTAAATTCCCCCTTTTTCACCACTTAATGTTTGGCAAATTAAAGGCATGTGAGATCATTGTAATTTGGCAGGTGTTCCCTCACACCCCGTCTAATCATCAAAGGGCTTGTCCACTGCATTTGCTACCCCTGCCCCACAGCACGCTACTATGGCATCTAAATGCTATTTGACCCCCACTGACAAAAACTGCAGAGTCTGAGGGATTTTTTCAGCTGTGAGCGGTCAGTGGATAAAGTGTGACAGGTGGCCTTAACCTGTGTGGACTTCCTAAACTGGCTGCAATGAGGAGCTTCAATGGCGTGGGAAATGTGCCGAGTGAATCCTGATGCGATCGTGCTAGCAAAACCAAGATAAAGCCCTCACATGCACAAAAACACTCCAAGCAGAGCAGAACCAGCAGCCTTGAACTAAATGGTCCGTACTTCAGTCTAATGAGGATGGCTCACACCAACCAACTCTCTAACCACGCAGTTTTCTGATTCTCTGTCCTGTATAATGTCTGTAAGAGAGAAAACAGCTGCTCGGGCTTTGATACAAACCTCACATATAGATGCAGACATACACCTACAGGATTCACATCGTCTTCCAACTGAAGGATGAATAACAGGGTCTGAGTTAGTATGAATGAAAGGTTTGTTAACGTGGGGCTAAAGTCAGTGGGCGTTGGGAATGGCAGGAGGAATCATTCTTCACAGTTTCTAAGGTAATGATGATCTTTGTCATTGAGTGATAGTTTTCCTCAGTTTCCTTTTCCTTCTGTAAGTTAGCTGATGTTCAAACTTCTCTTCATGCTAACCTGCAATGAAAAACAAACAAAGTAAATGAGGCCTGGCTTTGGTACAATACTAACTACTAAAATACATGTTTGGCTGTCGTGCATTCCTCCTACAAAACACTTGAGCTAACAAGCTGCTGTACTTTAGCACTTAACCAGTGTTGATGGTAACAACCAGTCACACCATGTCAGCTGTTCACAGATGGCCGACCAGTTTACTGTCTGTCGAAACTGGTTCTGTGTAAGTCACGTGGTGATTGTTAGATTTTCTAAGCTGCAGTTAAACTAGTTTTCATGTGCTTTTAATACAGACATGTGAAACTGTTACGATCCACCCAGTCACCACTCGGGGGCATTTCAGCCACAAACTAAAGTTGTTATGTTTCAGCTCACTTACGCGCATTTTGGCATTTTAGCCTTTTTTCCGTTATAAGATTTCACTCGGAGCATGCCACCAGTAGGTGTAAGTGTATCCTGGAAGGGCTCTGTGCTAACTTGGTGGATGAAATTGAAATCACTGCATGCTATGAATCAGTATGACTCTGCTACATTATATAATATGACGATTGCTGGATGGGCCCCCCTGCCTGCAGGTATATACTTGAGCGTTAACAACGCAGCCTTTCCGGAGCTCTCCAGTCATGTAGCCCTTATAAGGGCCTCCAGCACAGACCTGTCTCATCATCCCTCCATCCATGTCCTCCCCTAACCCCCTTCTGGTCTGGATCTGCTCTCGACCTGCCCCACTTTCCTTCCTGCTTCTACTTCTCACTGCTGTTTCTGTATAAACAAGTGGAGTCTGACCAAAACATTCAAAGCCCAGTCTACACTCCTCCACCATTAACCCCCTATTGTACTTCTGCTTCTGCGTCCACAGATTAAGTTGGTCGAGTCAAATATGTCTCCTTTTTCCTGTTTTGCAGTTTTAGGGGAGAAGACGTTTAAATAGCTGCTAAAGATTACACTCAGATGCTTTGCTGTGGTAGGTGAAAAGGTGAAGCTGATCACGAGGAACAGTGTTAAAGTCATGAACCTGGTTTGTGATGAAATGAGGGAGAAAGAACAACAGAGAGAGAGAAATTCTTTTCTTGATGCTGGTGTCAGGCAAAGCTGTAATATGTCTTATTCAAACAGGAGGTGCGCCGCTACATCATAGTCTTGGACGGAGCTGCAAGCGTATGTGTGTGTTGTGTGTTCCAGGAGACTCCCACTTGGCAGTGTGCAAGAGGAGGAGGTGGAGGATGGGTGGGGAGGGATTTGGACGGGACAGGTGACAGGGAGACATAGAGGAGATGGCGAGGGGTTCCAAAAATGTGTTGGACTGCTGTCTTAGTGGAATCAAGCTCGTGGCAGCGTTTCTTTATTGTGGCTACAGAAACCAAACCAAGTCTTCACCTGACAAGATGTCGATGACTTCACCTCCACAGACAAAACCCAGACTCTCCACGATCCTGAGCGCTGGGCATTTTTTTAAGTAATGCAAACATGTTTGTTCTTGTTTCTCCGTTTAGCAGAAGCAGCACAGACACGGACGGATCAGCTGTTGTCCTGGAGAGTTGGGGTGGATTTACCTTTTATGTGCCACATCTGTAACTAAGTGCACCTCCCACTTGCCAGATCATCCTTGCTCCTGTAAGGCTAATGGTCCCGGCTTACTTTCAACTGTAAACACAAAGTCCACACACTGAAAGAGTGACAGGTATCAGGTGCTCCTCCATGCCATGTGCATATGTGTGTGTCCAGGATTAGGCGCACCCCCCACAGGCTTCAGAGGCTGTGTTTGGGCAGGATGAAGCCTTGTGTAGAGCCTGTTGGTGACAGCAAGAGCTTCTTCCTCACACACACACAGCTTCATACGCGCTCCCCAGGTGCAGCGGTGCGGGCCAGTGTGTGGGATTAGCTGGTATGCTCTGGCACTCTCCTCTGGTAATCCCTCTAATTTGTTAACAGGGCACAGAGACAGGGACACACACACACACACACAGCTTGCTGCAGCAGTTTGTTTTGGATTGCATCTCACCCCCTCATTTTGACTACAGGACCACTTGTCATGTGGCGAGAGGGACGGAGCATCTCGTCTTTGTCCTCTTCTTTCTCTCACTGCTGCTCCACTTCCCTAATGAGCTAAATGCATTCTAATTTGGCTGTGATGAGCTAAGCCTTCCTTTAACATTCCAAGAATGTCAAAGCCCCCTCCCTCCCACCCCCTCCTTGATTTGTCATGAGTGCACGGCTTGTATACACATTTGTGTGCGCACACCTTGCACAACCATAATCCTTTGTTGGCTGGATAACGTGCAGAGAAGATGGGGTAATGCTAAAGTTCAGCACATGCTGAGACAGAGTGAGGGAACAGACAGCAGCAGTGTCTAAATAATGTTGATTCTGGATGTCGATGCACTTTGTTCCAACTGTCAGGTTGGACTTTTGAGGTGTTGCTTTTTAACCAAAACAAGGCTCCTCCAGCTACTTACAGCAGTGACTGTAGTAATCTCATGTAGTATTTGGTAAAAACAACCCAGCTATTGAGAGCTGAGTACAGTCTTTGAAACAGTGATACAGTAAAAGTCATGGTTTGCCTCTTCAAATATACATAAGTGTAAATGTGTCACGCATCATCTTTGTCTTCTACGTTTGGGCCTTTCGTCCACACGTAAACGGCGTTTTCGATCACGGAAAACTGAGATTTTTAAAAACTCTGTTTTTACGTTTACGTGTGGACGAGGAAAACAGAGATTTACTCACGTAACGTCAAAGGTGTGCGCCATTTTTGATGTCACGCAATGTTATTGTTTACATGAGATTTATTTCTACAATAGAAGAAGAGAAAATATTGTTGCTGTTAATCTATCGGCAGTTTTTACACACTTACATATACACACAGTTACTGGAGTCAGAGTGAACTTCACAGACGTTCTCACAACCCAAATCCCGACGTCGGTTTTAAATAAATTTAATTTTTAAAATTTTTTATGTATGTACACTGTATGCATTTGATTTATTCCTAAGTTCCTAAGACAGCCAAATACTGTCTTTTGTTATTAACATTTGAAATGATGAAGGCACTTGAAAAGTAACACGAAATTAGCTTATTTTCCAGAAAAACACAAACTTTTCATTAGTACTTCAGTTTTTGTGAGGGTACAAAACCCTGTTTAGCCGTTCCCTCCCAGGCTTCTAGACTTCTGATTGGCCAACATTTTGTTTTTAGCGTTTACATGTGGACGGAGATATTTTTCCAAAACTGCACGCGTGGACGGGATTAAAAAAAAAAATGGAAATGGAAAATCTCAGTTTTCAAAAACACCCGTGTACGTGAGGACGTAGCCAAAGTGTTGTTACTGAAAACAGTTGGTTATAAGCAGCTCGTACAAATAAGCTGAGAAAATAGTTTCTGAGAAAATTCACTCTGTCTCCAAAGAAAATGACATTTTTATCACCAGTTTATGAACTAAGGCTATCACTTATTATGAAATTAGCACAAAATCCAAACCAAGCACTAAACTTTCCATTTAGTGTTTCACTTTGGACAAATCAAATCACCCAGCTGAGCGTGTAGGCTGACAGTAGGAAGAGTTTAGACTTTGGGTCTTTAGCCACCAGCATCTGTGGTGAGTCAGTCCAACAAAGTCACTAAAGGTTGATGCTGGAGAAAAGAACAGGTCCTCATATTTGCACAGCTAAAGTGATTTAATTACAGCTGCTGCTGTGGTGTTGTTGTCATTTTAGTTATGGACACATGGTGGACGGCGTAAAAAAGCTGCACTCTGCACACGTCATTGAAAACTAACAGAATACTTTAACTCTGCACCAAATGAACTTGAAACGATCTCATTGGCTGGAGACACACACACCAAATAAACACCTGTTTAGAGAAAAAAAGTGTCCTCTACCGTGACAGTGAGGTATGTAGAGTGTCCACACATGTAAGAGTGGGCAAACACGGTGCCTGATTTGCTTTGCTGCCATGCTATGATAGTGAATCAGCCGTGCAGGACGAGAGCTCTGTGTGTATATCTGGGTGTGAGGTCAGGGGGCACCATGGAAGAATAATAACGCAGCTTAAGTATGCAAAAAAATGTCAGGAAACTTTTTACAAGTGGGACAAAAGGCCAAGAGGAGAACATGTACACACAGATGTACACACAGAGTCCCTGTGCTCCCGACTCGTCACAGCTTCCGTGTTTTTTGGTGTGGAAATGCCTCACAAAGGTAAAACAAACGTGTTAAACGGTTGCTTAACCTCGTAAAGTTAAAATCAACCAGGTTGTTCTAAACTGTCGGGTCGGAGTTCGTGGTTGGATTTGGTCAATGTGTTATTTTGTTCCTGTTAACACGTAAACGGAAAGCTTTTAACCCTTTAGAGCCGGTCGGAGCGGGCACGCTCTGTTTTGCGTAACTATTTTTAAATCCCAGTAGCATTGCAACCACGTAAGCTAGTGCAATAATTTTTTTTGCATATGAAGCCAGAGGAGTTGTACTTACATCTTATGCCATCAGCTTGTCCTCGGTCACAGTTTCCTTCCACATATAGCTTTGCAAAAACTGCATAAAAAGCACTTGCAGCAACAAAAACATAATATTCCAGAAACACGCTTTGCCGATCTGATCAGCTGTTTGTAACACTTCCTACGTTGGAAAGACGTCAGCGCGAACTTTTGCATGTCCGCCATTACCTGCCCGAAACCGGAAGTGACGTCATTTTCGCGGAAATGTAGTTTTTTTTTTTATCATCAGGGCCACAGGGCCTATACTGGTGTTTTTATAAGTTATCTTTGACTTTATGACTTTCTGTGTCGTTTCTGGGATGCTTAGGACTCATATTGCACTGCTGGAAATAGTTTATTTTGATGCATATGCTGCTTTTTTGCAAATTTGCAGTATAATATTTATTTTCGTTTTTCCTGCAGTATATAAAAATTGGTGTATTTCAAAAGAAAACTATGAAGACACTTAAAATAAATTTCCTGTGGTGGGAAACTATTTTGTGCAACTTTTTTGTATTTACAGTTTTGAGGGATAAGCCTCTTAAATTTCTCTAACTAGAAATATATGTTAAAAAAGCAAAAATGATTTTCAATTTTTTTGTAGTTTATTGCACTTTTTTGCAATTTATGTAATTACTATGCACTTAATGAATACATATTATTAAAATCTGGGCTATAATGGTTGTATTGATGTATAGCAACTTGAAATGCTCCCAAAAATGGCTCTACAGCATGTAAACATGTAATATAAGCTTGGTTCTATGGTAGGTCTTAAAGGGTTTTAAGAGAAAAAACATCAAAATGTTTGGACCTTTATTGAAATGGCACATTTTCTGCTGCTGAGCAGCATGTGGCTCGAACAAACCCATATTTAGGTGTTGAACATTCAAACATGATGGCAAAGAAGACATCGGGAGGACCGGCACCTCTGCGCTGATATCTTTACAATGGAACAAACTGTGTTTTTTCCTGATGATGGTTTAAGTAAACTAGCTAAAGATTTAATGATGAATCACACTTTATGAAGGGAGCTTTTCCCCTCAGATCAGCCTTCTTTGTTCTTCTTTTTAGGTTATTGCAGAAATTGCTATTGCAACGAATAATATTAGGTGTTTGAGTTAGCATGAAGTAAAGTGGAGTGGAAACTTTTAGGCCTAAAATTACTTTATCTTTATTTTTGTAAAGCTGCCTAATTTGCATTAGTTTTATCTATGAGCAAAATTAAGACTGGCCTGATGCTGCATACCAGTCTACTCTATCTTTGTGAAACCTGCCGCGGGTTATTTCAGTAACTCAGTGTGTGTAAATACTTATAAAGCCATATATGCAGGGTGCAGTTTGCAAGAACATCATAGGCTAGATTTGGTCTTTCACAATAAAACAATAAAGAAACGGCGTGCATTGATTGTTTCTGCTTTGCTGCAGAACAGCATCTCTTTCAACCTCATCTGCAAATCTGTGGACAGCATCTTTTGGACTTTGAGCTCTGAAATGTGTTTTACAGCATCGTGGCCCACAGGCTCTAACTTTGAGTGGTGCAGTGAATTAAGTCGAGAATGGGGAAACTCTTTTCACACTGAGCGTGGCTGCTCAATCACTTGCAAAGTCAACAAACTGTGTGTATAAAATTTCTTCAGAAACCTTCAGCGACGTTTCTACCTGTGAGCTGTGAGACAGAAGCCTCGGTGCATAACTGCAGCTCAATAAGCTGAAGTTAGAAGCTACAGATCTCATCTTTGTGAGTGATGTAGATTATCCAACGTGCAGTTTAGACTCATAAGGAATGTTTCCAGGACTTTTCTGTCAGGCTCTGAATCCTTTGCGTTTCTACATACATTGAAACAGCGATGCTTGACGGCACAGTGCAAAGTCAGAACATGATCTCCGAGTCTCCCCTCGTGAGCTCGGAAATTCAATTTGAAATTCAATTTAAAGTCAATTTCTGATTTGAGTATTGTTTGTGCTGCAGTGTAAAAATCAGAGGGTGGGGATAGAAATGTAACCCCACTGAGGATAAAAATAATTTAGCAGAAGCAGGGGTGGGTGGAGCCCCCCGGGAATTTGCTCCGATCCAGGAATTTTACTTTGATCTTATAAAGTTCCGGGGCGACTGGAGCTGGTATTGCTGACATTTAACTGTAGTTGTAGTAAAATTCATTTGATATTTTTCTCTATATAAGAAAAGCAAAGGAATAGCTGCAGCTTGAGAGGATAGAAAACACTGGAAAGACGAGTCTGACTCTGTGTCGGCCATAAAGGAAAAGGATCTTTGAAGGAAGTTGACACAATAATCCTCACAGCCTCGGCTGACACTCGCTGCATTTATCGCACACATTTGTGTTGATCCGTGCGTCTGCTTTAATTGTACATCTCTTCCTCCCTCCTTCAACTGTAATAGCTGTGATTTAATTTGGCTATTTAACCTGTAATTCCAGCAATATTTATTGAGGACCGAGGAGGAGAAAATTGGGCCATTAGCCGCCCCAGATGAATACACTGAGATGAAAATGAATGCTGCTAACTGCCAGTTGACCTTTGCACCTTTGCTTTTCTAGACATTCCCACTCTTCCCTTTTTTTTATTAGCGGCAGCAACAGTAATTACGGCAAATTGAATCATAGTGAAAATTGGAATCTGACAGTAATGAGAGTTTTATACTGTGTGAAAGTGAACCCGGGAAGAGAAATGAAGAAGAGAGATTACTTAAAACGTGGCTGCTGCATATGTGCCGCTGGACACACACACACACACAAACCAGACACCATTATCACTGGTTTCAACTGGGAGAATCCTTCCAGTCCAGACGACCTGATCGCTGCGTATTTGTTTGAGAGGAAATAAATCATATTAAAATTCATCTTCCTTACTTCTCATCACACTGGGTCGATGATATTTGGTGTCCGTAGGGTTGTGTCTAATAATGTAACATTATACATACTGAAGGTGTGTGTGTGTGTGTGTGTGAGCCAAACTAAACACAGGCAGAGAGCCAGACTGCACACAGCGTCTTTCGTCTTAGAGTTTATGGACGAATGGGTTTGAATGGAGAGTTTAGGTTGCTTAGTTTTGTCAGCACCTCTGAGGTTTACACATTTAAAAATAATTATTTCTGTTTCTGTTTCCTGTGATCGAAACGTGAACTGATTCCAGAGCATATATATGAGCTATTGTTGTCTGTCATTTAGAACCAACTATAATCGATTTTAAAACTTACATTAAGGTTTATTGTTTATTTATTTCAACAAACAAGTCACATATTTGATGCAGCTGCCACTACTGCACAGTAAGGCCAATGGCCAATAGTGGCTCTGATGTAATAGTACACTTTCCTGCTTTTGACCTCATTTGGTCATTTTTGAAAGAAAATGGCACATTGGCCTACATCGTGTGATTAAACATCTGATCACAAATAAAGCAAAGCTGCAAGTTAGCTCAGCAGGCGACTCAAACTGCACCATCACTCGTCCAATCTGATGAACGATGAGCTGCATCGGGGGATATTTGGGATCACTCCCCAATTTTATTTGTAGCATATCTGCAGAGAGTGACAGGCTGGGAGCCTGGATACCAAACTCCAGCTGTAATTATTTCATCATGAATCATTTCAAATGGGAGTTTTCACTCAAATAAAGCCAGTTCAGACAGGAAACACTAACATCCCTCATTCTCGTCACATCACAGACCAAACACTCCCTCTCGATCTGGAAGTCTATTTAAGCCACAAAAGATACTATTTTGTCCTCTGATGTGTCAGCGCTGCTGTTGCCCCGCATCTCTGCGGTGAGAGCAGTCAGAGGATTTTCACACAGTTTTTGCTTTTGTCTGGCAGCTGAAGAGGGCATTTGAACAGCAGGAGCACATTAAGGTAGTGTTGTCTTGACAGATGGACACTGAACAGTGAGATGTAAAACCAGCAAAGTCGAGTTAAATAACAGCAAAGTAAGCAAACGTATTTTTTTACATGGCAACATAATTCAGCTAAGTTAAAGTTTATCTGTCATGGAAAATAATCTATTCTATAAAGGACAAAACTAGGTGCTCAAAATGAACTACTATAACCTTTACTGAAGCACGCGGTCCACACTTACTGTAAACAGACGTACAGTGGGTCGTAACTTAAGCCGTGTGTGTGTGTGCACGTTCGACACAAACACACAGGCACAGTGTATCTGTGCAGATGCTGAGGAGGGGAGTGTGTTTTCTCATCCCCTCCATAAAGCACGGCCCTCTGCATTCTACCAAATAAAGTGATGAGCAGCTCCCTCGCTCTCCCTCGCTCGTTCTGTTTTTTCATATGGAAATAGGAAATAATGGGGTGATTAAATAGAGTCGTATATTAAAGTACAGCTGACATTAGAATTAGCATAATGTGCTCTCGCCTCAGGCTGCATACTTTATTTGCCATCTGCGTTAGACTCCTTTCCCCTGGGAGGGCGTGCGCGCACACACACACACACACACACACACTTCCCCCAAGCAAAAACCATGACCCGCTCCCTCCACAGCGGCCAGAGTGAAATGGCGTGTTCTCTATTACTCGCTCCCTGTTTCGTTTGCTCACGCACACACACACGTGCGTGCGCACACACACACACACACGCACACACACACACACATTCCAATGACTTCTGTCAGCAGAAGAGAAGGGGGTCAAGCTAACAGAGACGGTGGGGTTGGAGGTGGTTGGTTTTTTTTGAGTGTTAAGGGTCTTAAGATTCACTTAAGATTCAGCACTAAAACAGCTTGTGTGTGTGTCTGTGTGTGTGCGCGTGTGTGTCTGTGTGTGTGCATGTGTGTGTGTCTGTGAGAGAAACTTGCCAACAAAAGCTGAGACACGGGGAGCTGTTATTTTTATTGTGTGTGTGTGCGTGCGGTCTGCTATAATTAAGTCAAAAGGCTATACAGGACTGTGGAGCTAAACAGCTGTTCCACCTCTAGCCACTTAACGCACACACACACACATGCACACACACAATCTTTTGCAAGCAAGAGATGGTGAGCAGTATTTTTCTTTAATATAAATGAATAAATTAATGATTAAATTGATGAATTCTAACAAAGCATTATTTTCTTTCTGTAGATTTTTATAAAAAAAAGATAAAATATTGTCTGTGTTTCACAGAAATTTTAAAAATGTAGACTAATAATACATTTCATACATTCCTAAAATATATATTTTTAAACAGGCAAATAGAGAAAACTGTATTTATACTGGAGATATGTGAAATTAAAAAATATTAGCTTCTCTGTGACGTCTGATAAAAACACATCTACATTAGAACCAGTATTTATATATATATATGTGTGTGTGTGTGTCTGTGTGATTTTGTGCGTGTGTCTTTGGCTGCCAAAAAGAGTCATGGCCATGTATACACACACACACACACACACACACGCCCAAATAAGGCTAACAGGGCAACAATTAGAGCAGCATATGTTTTGCCCAGTATCTGAAATGAGTGTACTAGGTCAACACTTCACTGAATACAAGAACAAGCGTATAATTACCATTATCTCTGTGTGTGTTTATACTTGTGTGTAAGGTTTGCTGTTTGGATTTAGTTATATGGCACATCAGTGGTTCTTTAATATTTGAAACTCAAATCTGTTAAAAAATTAAAAAACAAGGTTTCTTCTGAAAATCTGTTGATTTTAACGTGTGTGTTTCTTTTTTGTGGTTTTCTGTCATTATTTTTTTCACTTAATTTCTGCTGCATGACTGACAGATTTGTCATTCTGCTAACACTTATAATAAATATAAGTAATGAATTATACAACTTCACCTACTTTATCAATTTACCATTTATTAACTATGATTATATTATAAAATAATTTTAAGAAAAAGTGTTATCATCAGCTATCGCTGCCTCTTGGTTGTTGCCCAGCTACACAGTTAAGGTTCAGCCCTAAATAGGGTTTAACAAATCTTGGACTGCTCAGTGTTACAGGAAATCACAACTTAGTGTTTTCTGCTCCACGTTATAAAACACTGAGGATTTAGATTAGTTTATTCAGATAAACACATGATTTTATTTTTCTGTCTATGAGTATTCTTGTCCTAACTAATATGACTTTAGCCAATTTATTTCTGTCATCCTTGGAGAAAAATCATCTAGCCTGCTTACACACATAACGGTTTATCTATCAAACACACAGCAGCCACATATAGTACACTGTAATAGCAGTTGTTAGTGAGAGAGCCCCTGGACTAAGTGAGCACCTCTTGGTACATGGATTGAGTGTGTGCTGATCTAATGTGACTGTGGAAATGCACTTGTCAAAACATGATTAGTATTAGAATTTATGTGACAAGCTGAGTACCCATAGTCTTTGCAGCTAGTAGCAGTCCGAAGCAGAATATAAAACACTCCAGCACCTCACTGCCTTCCAGCCAAGAAAATTTTACACAACGCAGACACGTTTTTAAAAAGTTATTGTTAAAATCAATTAAAATCATGAATGAGGTCACATTAATGTAGCCTATCTCACAGAAAAGAATCTGTGCTCAGATATTTAATTTATTGGTTCTGTGTCTGTTGCAGGTGGAAGGGATGAGCCCTCAAGCTATACATGTACCACCTGTAAGCAACCCTTTCCCAGCGCCTGGTTTCTGCTGCAGCATGCCCAGAACACCCACGGCATTCGCATTTACCTGGAGTCCAGCCCCTCCAGCGCAACCCTCACCCCACGCCTCACTATGCCTCCACCCATTGGCAACGACTCCATCCCACAGTCCCCCCTCACCAACTTTCTAGGGGATAACAACCCTTTCCACCTACTGAGGATGACAGCACCCCTGCTCCGTGAACCTCCTCCAGGCTTTGTAGAGAACCGTCTCCCCAGTACGCCTCCATTTGTCACTCCACCTCCCCGCCATCACCTGGACCCCCATCGCCTGGAACGCCTTAGTGCAGAGGAAATGGGCCTCATCTCCCAGCACCCCAGTGCCTTTGAAAGGGTGATGCGGCTAACACCTATGGCCATGGAGTCCCAGTCTATGGACTTCTCCAGGCGGTTACGAGAGTTAGCAGGGAACACTAACAGCACCACACCACCATTATCACCCAACAGGCCTAACCCTATGCATCGACTACTAAACCCTAATCCCTTCCAGCCTGGGCCAAAATCGCCATTTCTGAGCACTCCTCCATTGCCACCAATGCCCCCAAACAGCACCACCCCTCCCCAGACGCAGAACAAGATCAAGTCCTGTGAGTTCTGTGGTAAAACCTTCAAGTTTCAGAGCAACTTGGTGGTACATCGGCGCAGCCATACTGGAGAAAAACCATACAAGTGCCAGTTGTGTGACCACGCTTGCTCTCAGGCAAGCAAGCTGAAGCGCCACATGAAGACCCACATGCACAAGGCTGGATCCCTGACGGGGCGTTCAGATGATGGCTTATCCACCACGAGCTCCCCAGAACCAGGCACCAGTGACGTGCCAGGTGAGGGCATGAAAAACCGTGATGGTGATTTCCAGGGGGAAGGCAACGAGGAGGAAGAAGAGGAGGAAGAGGAAGAGGAGCTTGAGAATGAGAGTCGACCAGAATCAAATTTCAGCATGGAGTCTGAGTTCTACCGGAACAGGGAGAATGGTTCTAAACCTCTGTCAGAGGAGAAGTCGTCCCTTGGCCTTGAGAAGATAGTGGAAGTTGGGGGGCTCAATTCTATACAGCAGTACAATAATTTGATAGTTGACAATCGTAAAAGGATGCCCTTCTCTAAGAGAGCCCTGGATGGCCAGCGGGATACTGGAGATGAGGATTCAGTGGCTGGGGAAATAGATGACCACCAACAGGAGAGGACAACCATTAATGGCCGGAACTGTGGCTCCGGTGATTCTTTCTCAGGTCTGTTCCCCCGTAAGCCCACCCCCATCACCAGCCCAACCCTGTCCAACTCATCAAATAAGAGGATCAAGATAGAAAAGGACTTGGACATTCCCCCTGTACCCCACATTCCTTCTGAGAATGTGTACTCCCAGTGGTTGGTTGGCTATGCTGCCTCACGCCACTTCATCAAAGACCCTTTTCTAGGCTTCAGTGACTCCAGACAATCGCCCTTTGCCACCTCCTCTGAGCACTCTTCAGAGAATGGCAGCCTGCGCTTCTCAACCCCTCCAGGTGACTTGCTAGATGGGGGTTTGTCTGGCCGCAGCGGCACCGCCAGTGGAGGCAGCACACCTCATCTAGGTGGTGGCCCTGGTCCAGGTCGACCTAGTTCCAAGGACAGCAGGAGGTGCGACACCTGCGAGTTCTGTGGTAAGGTGTTCAAGAACTGTAGCAACCTGACGGTGCATCGGCGTAGTCACACTGGTGAAAGGCCCTACAAGTGTGAGCTGTGCAACTATGCCTGTGCCCAGAGCTCCAAGCTCACGCGCCACATGAAGACACATGGCCAGCTTGGTAAGGAGGTCTATCGCTGTGACATTTGCCAAATGCCCTTCAGCGTGTACAGCACCCTGGAGAAACATATGAAAAAGTGGCATGGAGAACATTTGATGACCAGTGAGGTCAAACTTGAACAAACAGAGAGGGCCTAAAGCTAATTCCCTGTTTCCGTATTCTTTGACTTCAAAATAACAAAAAGGGGTAGCTGGATACTTTTTTTATAAGATATTAATTTTGGGTTCATTTTAATTGTGTCTTTGATTAAATAAACTGCCAACTGAGAAAAAAAAACGTGAAAACAGAGATCAACTGAAGCTGTCTAAACTGCCTTATGTGGCATTCGTTTTTAAACAATCCGTCAGTTGAGTTATAAAATATATGGAGCCTTTAACTGTGCAATAATTTCTGTATTTATTGGATTTTGTATTTTGGCATGTGCAGGTACATTTTTATTAGAATTTTTTTTATTGTTTTCTTTTGCATTACTGTTTTTTTTAAACCCACGTGATATCCTGAGAGTTCCTTAGAGGACACAAATCCATTTTGTCTCTTTTTTTTTTGGCCACTTCTTGTAGGAAATTGTATATTAAGCTAAATGTGTAATTTCTTGAAAAGCTGAATCAATCTTCAATTTGAAAGTGGTGTTAACTGAGAATGCTAGAATTAGTCTATTTTATGTGATACGCGAACAACAATCCTTTGGCATTGTAGCATGAACTGACTGTAAAACATGTCAATATAATTGGATATATAGCACCGAGTGTCATATTTGACGATAAATGTAAAATGAAAGAGGATCCCAAGGTTCGTAAACCCGTCTCCTCATGAAAACACCCTAACCAGCCACAAGAAGCTGATGATAGGTAAGGCAGCTGCTGACTGGTACATAGTGCCGAGCTCCGACAACGCTACAACATCTTTCCCTTTGTTTTGTGTTAATACCATCTCATCTACATTCATACACCCATGCACTCTTTTGCATGAAGCCATATGATCTGTGTTATTTATTAGGAGAGAGCACGAAGCCATGACGAGTATGCGTAGCAAGAAATAGAACAATGAGACCGAGAGAACACAGGGACATCTCAGGGGAAACTGTACTACTTTCCTTTATTTACCTGTTCACTCCTGTGTTGGCCCTTGGCAAACAACTTGCAAAGCATTTATTTCATCATAGGTTGTAATCATTAGAGACAGTTTTACCCCTCACGTGGCTAAAGTTTTAGCCTTAACATCCACCAGCTCACAAGTGTCCTCTTTAATCTTATGATTACGTTCAATTCTTCCACTTTGTATGGAATCTGTATGTATTTGGCACACATGGATGGCAATCTTGTAATGGAAGGGTCATTAAGAAATTTACATTTAGATTTGCATAAGCAAAAATTACATAGAAACAGTACACGTGAAGCCTAAACAGGTCACTGGCAACCTAGTGGATGTTAAGACCTCAAAGTTTTATTTCTAAAATAATAAAAATAATAATAATAGCCAGATCCCTATGCATTTTGTGCTAAAATACATGACAATTTGTTGAACTTGCATTAGTAGTAAATTTGGACTTATTGCATTCTAGTGCTTGTACAGTTTGATTGATGAAGCCACCTCTCTAGAAATTTAAATTATTGATTGTTAGTTGAGTGCTGAAATAATAAAATTAATTTATCAGTTTGCCTCATGTCCTGTTGTTATTTTAAAAACCATGAATCAGTTTTCTTTAAGCCCTTTTCACCTTCATAATGGCACTTTTGTCAGTGTACGAACTCGCAGCTCTGAACAACAGACGCACACGTACAGAAATGTACTAAAGGGCCTCGAGCTTGGGATCACCTGGTACTAAAGTGCCCAAGGTTGCTAGGCTTGTCTTTCCCAATGTTGGCACTGTAAATTAAGAATAATAATGATTTATTTGGGACAGTTTTTGTACTGCCATTCAAATTGACATGAGTGTGCCTTGACCAATGACCTTCCTATTTATTATCTTTGACAAATGCAACATTTGTTATGAAGTAACAAATTAAACGAAAGCTAAAACGTATCAACTTTACTGTGTAATGTGACCGTTAAACAGAAAAATCTAAATTAATACAAACGTAACAATGCTGAGTTTACAATGACGAGTACCCAGCACAACATCAGTGTGTCTGTGTGTGTATATATGTATTCATATGTACATATAAAGGCACAAACCTATATATAGAGTTATATGAAACGAGTCTGTCCCTCAACAGAAAAGTCAAGAAGAGGACAAAAAGCCACACAAAGAGTTAGGGAAGAGACTGGACAAAAATCAGGAAAAGCAGTAACTAAGAAGATCAGAATTTAGTGCACTCTGTCTTAAAATAAGTTTACAGTATTGATACAAGGGTAAAAATAATATGTGTGTGTATGTGAGTTTGAAACATTTCTTTCAGGTTTGCTTTGAAACTTTCTCTGAATGCCAAAGTGGCAACGTGTACATTGTTTTTCCTTTCTTGTGTTCTTTTTTCTTTTGGTGATGGGGTTTTAGTATATAAATATATATGAATATATATTACATTTTTGTTGTTTACTGTAAAAGTATACCAGTACTTGTAATATTGGAGAATGCCTGGGCATTTTACAAGACTATAAAAAGGTTGTTTTTTTTATTCTTTTTACGTTACAGTCCAGTTTAAATTGTGGGTCTCTTAAACTGTTTTTGTCACTGTAATTGTAAAAGTCTTCAATTTTAGTAACTTTTATTCTGCCTTGGGTGTAATTAAATTAAAAAATTATAAAATAAATGAATTAAAAAAATACTGAGCTGTAACACACTTGGATTTGACAGTAGGGTGGTGAGGGTGGAGGGTGGGTCCCATTTTATTCAGGAAAAAACACACTGAGAATCCTGACTTGTATCTATTTTTCTTCTTCTGGAACGGAGTATTCTTCATGGATGGTTTGAAATACATGTGTAGGCACTTGCTGTCATTCCTAAGGAGCTTGTCTTTTAAAAAAACAAACTGAAAAAAAAAAAAACCTTGTAGACTATGTGCATCCTTTGTGAATAGGGTACTGTGAGTACCTCAAGATGTGTTGATCTTATATCGGGATGCAGAGGGGCCGGTGAGTTTAATGACACATCCCAATCCAACGACGGGCTGTCACAGCCTGTTTCTCCTCTCGCTGTGTGGGACAAACAGAACCTGATGAATTTGTACTGTTGTAATGAATCATGTTGTACAGAATGGGATCAAATAAAGGTTGTTAAGCAGCCTTTTTGCGACAAAAACACACACTGATGTTTTGTTTACTGCTCCATTGGTTGTACATAGTTTTTTATGATGACGCTGTTTTCCATTTTCTTTGACTTTTTGTGATTTCTAACTGGCACTGGCAGTGAATTCCCTGTGTTTTGGGGAAGAGGGTGGACGTGGCTGTTCTGTTTGACCTTTGTGACCTCCATGTCAGTTTTCAGGCACACGCCTCCCACGTTGATATTTCTCGGCATGAGAACAGAGCACAAATACAAGCTGTTACGTTTCTTTATCCTTTGGTTGTTTGTCTCAGTTTGTTCTTTGAGCTGGTTAAACACAAAGTGACCACAGGAAAAAGTCAAACAAATAACAAAAACACCAACAGAAAAACACAATGAAGTCATCAGCCTCTCATGCATTCTTAACTAATTTACTAAAGCTCTGAAAACATTGAGTCTAAATTACAACTACGCACAATTAGCACTGCAGCAGTGGACCACAGAAACCACAATCCCAGGAACACCTGCCAGCGAGCACAGCGCTAAAGCAAATGCTTGGAGCTGTGATAGCACACATTTCCTTAGATGCTGTTTGTATTCACAATCAATCAAAAATGCCATACTGGCAGCTTTCCACATGTTTGTACTGAAACACACTGATAAATATAGTTCTGAAAATACAATGCAGAATGAAGTGAGACACTGTCACTGTTGGTATGTAATAATGTTTGAAAGCAGAGGGGAGGGGCTTATTTGGAGTAGGGTTGTAATGCTGTTTTCAAAGTTCCTTTATTTAAATACACAAACTCAAAGGCTGCTGTTACATCACTGAGGTCCGGCCTGTGGATGCCATTGGCTGATTACAGTAAACGTGACTTTCAGACTTCCTCTGTCTGCTTCTTCTTTTTTAATCAAGACCACTGAAACCATCAAAGTTTGTTTGTTTGCTATTTTCCACACTGAGTCATTATTGAATATTTAAAATGTAATTATAGAACATAATAAAAAATAATGTCAGTGCAACTCATAAATAACTTTAATATTTTACCTAATTTAATCAAGTGTTAAACAATATACTTTATTACTCTGTCGACATGATTACACTGGACGATCACAGCATATAAAATAGTATTTTAAATGAATAATAACGTATTTAAAAATGAACTGAAAATTATGTAAATAATGAAAAATGATAATATCATAAATAACTGTACAGTTATAGACTCTCATCTCATTTCACTTCTATTTTCAGTCTCTTTTCAGTTTAATTTGACAAAACACACACACACACACACACCAACTGAAAGCAGAGGCGCTCTGATTTATTTTTTTGGACCAAGATAATCAATAAGTAAAAATCGTATATTGTGATTTAGTCTAGTTTTGTTGTCAAGTGTAATTTTTTGCATCTGTAGTTAAAACTACAGTGGTAACAGTACAAACAGGCCTTCACAGATAAACTATACATACATACAACATTTTAAGCACTACATTTATTTATCAAGAAAGTGGACAAAACATATTACCCTATTATGTGCTCTTGGAAACAGAATCACTGAACGTGGGAGCATACTTCAATCCCCATTTTAATTACTACAAGTACACCTGGAACCTTCAGTGAAAATATAACATCCAGTTTATTCATTGAATTTGACAATAACCATATTTTCTCTTGCTGCTGACTCACATCCTTTGTCAAAACGAGTGTGCCACACAAGAGGTGGCACTGCTACCTGTTAAAATGTTGAACACTGTAATCAATCACAGAGGCTCAATATGTTTCAGATATGACAGTGAACAAATGACAAGTCAGAGTAATTAAATTGCATTCAAAGACACAGAGGAAGTGTTGTTTTTCTAATAAAAGAAGCGCAAACCAGACAAGAGGAGATCGTTTTGTTGTTTCCATCTCTCAAAGCCCTGCACTCCTGCGACTGTGAGTGACAGCGTTTACAATGAAAATACAAAAATCTACACGATAGCTGCTAAGATAATACAGCTGTGCATCAGCCTTTCCGTCTTCTTAGAAAGGCAACACACGGGGAAAATCAGTCCCTAAAATGAGGTCATTAATTCTCTCATCACCTGCTTCAAAATTTTTACATTTTCCCTCTTATTTTGATTTAATTTCTTCTTTCCAATTCCACAGCAGAGAAGAGGGTGAAAAAGAAATCCAGACCCACAATTAGACCGAGGGAGGTAGGAATGCGGCATTGGACAGACCCAAGCGAGTTGTGATTTGGCTTGAGTTTCAAGGCAAATGGGTAATTAAGGCTTTTCCCTGGCCGGCCTGCACTTTGAAGTCCCCTACAGGGGGGATTATCCCAGCCAAGAGAAAGACAGTGAAAGCAAAGTAATGAGACCCAATAAGAGGGGAAGAAACGGAGAAAAGGAAGGAGTGAAGGCTTGCTGAGGAAAGAGATTAAAAATCTAATCATTCATTTTAACACAGGCATGCATTGCAGGCAAAATAATGCCTAAATTCCAAGGCCTCCCAAGCAAACATTGAACAATCGTGATTTAATTAATGGTTTAATTGACATAAAATTAATCGAGGATGATCGAGTGGATATTACTGACATATCTGTGTTTGATGTGAATAGTTTGTCTCTGGAACATCTGGTCAGAAAGAAAAGGAGAAAAGGTGGAAAAAAACAAACTTTTTTGACAAAATGTGACTAACACACACACACACACACACACACACACACACACACACACACATATTTACTGTTTTTCAATTGCTCCTTGCAATGTTGTAGCCCTTTGATGTAGCCACATAGGAACACAAAGTAGAAAATGTTACATTTATTCTAATTTGACAGTTTTTTCCATTTACAATGAAAATACAATAAATGTGGAGGATCTTAACCAAGCCTTACCTCTAGCCCTAGATGGGTCTGGTGAATGTTAAGAGGATATTATGTTATCACAAATCCTAACAACTGGGATACACTATTGTTTTAATTTGAGTTAACGAATGTCAAGTTCTGCTGGACTACAAAACTACAGACCAGGCTGCTCCCCTCTCTGCTATTATCAACCCCTTAACCTGCTTTTAGAACTACCTAAAAGTGTGTGAGCAGTGGGGGGGATTAAGGCAGACAGACACCTCTGGTTATTCCGAGGGATGGAATTATTTCAAGACCCTGACTGGCTGTCAGCACACGCAGCGCCTCCTCCCTTCTTGTTATAAAAAAGCAACTTCAAATGACTTAAGCTGCTGGTCGTCAGCACCAAAGCCACACTGTTGACAGGTACAGTAGGGTCTTAAGCCTTTAAGATCAACGGTGCTATTCTCCCTGACAAAATCCCCCCGAGGGCTCCTCCCTGATTGGATGGCAGAGGAATGAAGCATGGAAGTAGAGAGGTGTGGCGGAGACTGAAAAAGAAGGGTCAGATGAGAAGGTGTCACAAAGCTGCGAGGAAAGGGGCAGAGAACCTGGGGCCATCTGCTTAATTATGGTAGAGGTTTAATAGCCAATCGAGGAGGATTCTCTCAACGTGTCTGCTAATCATTAACATTATCATTCACCGGCCTCGTCCCTTGTCCAATCGGTTGTCGTGCCTATTTCACGGCTCTTTCCAAAAACACAGCTATCTGTGCCACACTTTCACTGTCAGTTTCTGCCCTCGAGACTTTTCCCAGATTCACAAATAAGAGGAAGAAGCACCGCTGCCTCATCTTCACATTGCAAACCTAGGAAGAGAAGTTAGCTAATTGCTAGCTACGTGCTTTATACGTGCAGTGACTTGACTCAGCGTGTTGCTGCAGTCATTTGTTTCTTATTGTATCTGTGCATTGTTCCGACACAAAGCCTTACATCGCTGTCTCTGAAATAAATAAATCTTAGTGACAAAGGAGAAGCTATCGATTTATTTCAGCTCACAATCACAGCCACTTAGGTGATTACCCAGATAGTCTGACTGAATCAAATCTCCATATGTGGGAAAACCAGCTAAATGTGATGAGGATTTATGCTCTGTAACATCTTATATATTTGAGTCCTTGTTCTGAATGCTAGGAAAGTGATCGGCAGGGTGACTTCTTTAAGAAAAAATGGCAGAGAAGGAAAAAGAGGGAGTTAGCGCTGCAAGTCCTGAAGGCGCAGTATAAGAGGTGCACTGTGTCTTTTTGATATTCAGATTTGCCTGCCTACACACAGCATTATGACACATTTGGATGATCGCATTGTAGGATTAACGGGCCTGCCTTGTCATTTTCAACAACAATGCCACGATTTAGGGATGCTATTTCACACACGGCGCTCCGCATTAACGCTGGCCCAAAGATTTACATAAATCTTTGTCTTAAGATGAAAGCAGAGAGGGGCTTGAGACAATGAAGTTAAGCTTTAGAAATGAGAGATGAGAGGAAGGAGAGCCGTCACCGGGCGTCGGTGGCGGAGGGAAGGAGGGAGGAAAGTTTGAGGATAAATCAACCAGTAGTTATGTTGATTTGACGAAGACTGTGCCTCTTCCCATTCTAGTTGGTGTCCATGTGGTAGAAGTAGAAATAGGAAATTAGCATTTCCATATCTAAAAAGGGGTCAAAAGGAGGTTAGATAAATGGAGGTGAAGGTGATGAATGTGTGTGATTTAGTGTTGTGTCGCTGAATGAAAGCCTTCTTCTTCCACATAGGAACTCTGTCTTTTAACCCCCCCTCCCCTCGCTCCTTCTGTCCTCTAATCTCCTGGCCTGCAGCAGTCACTGGAAAAAAGTAGCCTAGATTGTTGCGCCTCCCCCCTTCTCCTTGATTGGATTCATCCTGGCTGATTGAGAATCTGCTTACATTAAAGCCAGTGAGAAAAGCGATAGGATCAGATAGATCTGACCACTGAAGGCAATTTTTTTCCCTTTGAAATTCAGAGGAGGTTCTGGTGGTGGGGAAGGATGGGGACCAGATTATGGGGCAAGTGAGACAGTGACAGAGAGGTGAAGCATGAGTGACGCTATCAGCAGCATTATCGCTGTGCTCCAACCTTGTTTCATTGCTTTTATTTCACAGACTGGCCCTGTTGAAGCTTTTCAGGAAAAATACGAGCAGGGAGTGAGCCACAGTGTTCTCTGAACCGTATACACACTGACAATAAATGATCATTATCATATCAAATACAAGAATATATGTGGAGGAGGTACATTATAATTTAGACAAGCAATGTAACAACGCAGCTGCTCACAAAACATATGAAATCCACACATTTAGTTATCAGTGCAGAGTCTTAGTGGAAGTGGAAGCTGTAAAAGCCTTTAGTGTTTTAGATAAATAAATATGTACCTGGTGGTTCAGCAGCTGATTTAACCAAAAAATCTGTGAGATAGATTTTATTGGTAAGTGAAGACTGATGTAAAAATATTTGATCACGTCTGGAGGAAGCCATGCTTTCCCATTATTCACTGTCACAGTGACAATGCAGTCAAGGCCAGCACACACACACATACAGATGGACACACCTTCCCATGTCAGCCGCGTCCCTCCTTTTCTGTTTTCAAGCCCATCTGTCTCCTTTAGATTGCTTCTCTCTGTCATTCGGCATTATTTCTCTCTCACTCTTCCTCTATCTTTCCTAATCGCTCTTGGTCATCTCTATTTTTCCTACCTCATTCTCAGTGTGGTAGACATCCTCTCTCCTTACCCATACCCCAACACCCCCAGTTCTACTCTATGTCCTCCTTACAGACCCCCACTTCTATCCCCCATTCATGTGATAATAAAATACACTAATGGAGCTGGAGTGACGTACCACCTTGAACCAGCAGGGAGGTTATTTACATCATGGAAGCGGGCTGGTGGCAATTGTGATGGGCTGCCTCGATCAGTCAGCCATGACAGGGTAGGCGAGACTCATCTGATAACGGAGAGAGTGAGGAAGCTAAGGAATGGAGGCGAGCTGATGTTCTGGAATCTTTTCTCTTGTTTGGTTGAGTCTTTTCATGCCCCTCTTTATTTTCTCCTTTGTCATCTTCCCTTCATGTTACTCTTACCTCGACTTCATGTCTTTTTGTCTCACATTCTCTCCTGCGCATCTTCCTCCTCATATTTCTTCTTTATATTTCCTGTACATACTATAAAGTTTATGGAGCTGCAATTTCTCCAGGTAGACACCTAACCCTAAACAGGTCACTCATGCATGTTAAGAGAATAATAAAATAGTATCTTTGGACGCCTGGAGCACTATTTTCCCTTTTTGCGCCTTGTTATTTTAGATATATATCCAAATGGACTCAACTTTGATCTCCAGAGTCCTGTGCTTGAGTTCATCCTGCCTATTGGCCTTGACAGAATCAGTGTCCGATGTTGGGTCATGTCAAATGACTTGACTACAACTACAGAAAATGCAAAAGGCTTTATAATTTGTGAGGAAACTTGGAAACAAGTGCAGCAATTTCTTGAAATGTGTAAACATACATGGAAATACAGTAGGCTATGTAAGGCAAGAACACAGTTTATGTAAATGGCCTGTATTTGTAAAGCGCTTCACTAGTCTTTAAGGACCACAAAGCGCTTTACACATCCAGTCATTCACACACTGGTGATGGTAAGCTACATTGTAGCCACAGCTGCCCTGGGGCGCACTGACAGAGGCCCTCTGACCACCACCAAGTAGTGTCTTGCCCAAGGACACAACGATGTCGGAGCCGGGGCTCGAACCGGCAACCTCCCGATTACAAGGCAAACTCCCAACTCTTGAGCCACGATCGCCCCATGTGTATGTAATTCTAACAAGCTTGAAAGTCAGTATTTGGTATGACCACCTTTGTTCTTCAACATAACCTGAACTCTCTGAGACAAGACAGTGTTCTTGTAATTTTTTGAAGTTGTCAGGTATACTTCTCCAGGCTTCTTGAAGAACATTTTAAAACTCTCCTTTGATGTTGGCTGTTTTTTGTTCCATTCTTTGTCAAGATAATCCCACACACATTCAATGATATTGAGGTCCAGGCTTTGAGTATGTTTTCTATTTAGTGATGCCAGAAAGCACATTTTCTTTGCATTAGGAGAAGTGTTTCGTTACTCATCCGAGTGACTTCAGTGCAGGCTGACTGCAGGTTTCCTCAATGTTAGAATATCTCATTTGCGTAATGACCAAAACTAACAATGTGGCATGAGTTCATCTCATTACTGCTGTTAGGCTAAATTGTCACGACCATTGATCAATACCCTAGAGTACCAATCACAGAGAGTTGGGGAATGGCTGCAATCACAAAATTGTGAGATGATGAAAGATGTACCTTTAGTTCAGAGATGTTTACTCCCTTTCCACATAAATGGCCTTCTTGACTCCGCGCTCAAAGCAGCGTTCCTCCTTGTCCGGGAATTGCACATCTTCACCACTGAAAGAGTGGCCACTGGCCTGTAGGCAGTGTTGGGGAGTAACGGAATACATGTACCGCCATTGCGTATTTAAAATACAAAATATGAGTAACTGTATTCCGTTACAGTTACCGTTTAAAAAGGTGGTATTTAGAATACAGTTACTTTGTTGAAATAAATGGATTACACGGCGGTACTTTCCTGTTTCATATTGTGGCGGGTCAGGACTGTTTGGGTTTTGTTTGACAGCTATGTTCTGTTGCTCCAGGCAGCAGCGTTACGGTTGCCATGGTTACAGGGTGACGCTCTCTCTCTGCGCCTTTTTGTTGTTGTTGTTGTGCTAAGCTAATAGGCAGAATGCTACAGGCATAGCTCTAAAGAATGTAGCATCATAGGCAGTGTAGTACGTGCTGCAGGGAGAATGGACTGCCATACACGTTATGTGTCTGTGAGCAAGAGGAGGGAGAAAAAGGAGAGTGGAAAAAGTACGAGTTGTTATCGAGAGCGGGAGCTGGAAGCATGTAAATATAATAATAACCACTGCAGCCAAGAAGAGTGCCTGACGAGCCCAGCTGTAAGTAAGCTATTAAGACTCGACTCTACACTGTGTTCCTGTTTTCCTCTGAAACAATAAGTTCCGTTGGAGCAGCCTTTCAACGCCTCTCTCTGTCTCTCGCTAGCAAAGTTGACCCAGACAACAAAGTAAAGCTAGTTTTCAGCTACGAGCCCGACACAAACCCGACGTATTAGCCAGAGGTCCCTTTACTACGCTTCGGAGCAGCGGACCTCCCAGATAGCAAGGAAACATTGAAACAATGTTGAGTCAATATCAGGCGATGTCATTGAATCAACGTTGAAGTGTGACGTTGACCTAACGTCACTCTTGCACCCTTTTTTAATGTTGAAACAATGTCAGGTTTTGATGTTGAATCAATGTTGAAACATGACATTGATTCAACGTTATATTTTCTAATACTGTTGACATTGAAACAATGTCAGATTCTGATATTGAAACACTGTTGAGCTATGGTGTTGATTTTCCACCTTTCGCAGTTGCTTTTTATTAAAACAACAGTTAAATCATGACTGGAAATCTACCTTTCTTTATAGATATTTTAACCAATACTAAACTACTGCATGTTTCCATCAATACTTAAACCACCTAAACACATAATTGTACTTATTCCTCAAATTGGACACCCTTTATAAAAAAAACCCCAAATGTCTCACAATTTATCATGTCAATATTAATATCCTAAAATAAGAAAGCATTGCATGTGATGTAACAGAGAAAAAAAATAAACAAAAAAGTTCAATAGGCATGTTTCGTTTGCTAAATACTTTATTAAAAGACAGTTTCCTATTTACATTTATATGTTTGTAATTTTTTACTCCGGGATGGGGGATGCATGATGTGCGTCCTGCACCACCCAAACGATCTGGGGCGTATCGGAGCCATTTCTGCACTGCTTGTGCAAAGACAAACTCGGACATAGAGTTTGCCCCTAACTGCTGCGTCAGGCCATCTAGGACAAAAATACACACACACAAACAAAAAAAGCGAATTAGAGCACATGAATAAGCTCTTGTTAACTGTCTTCAGCGGGGAGAAAGTATGTAAACTCCTAGGCTGATAAACATGAAAGTCACCAGGCGTAAATCTGCAAACTGCCGCATTTGATTCCCAAAGAGCTATGAGCGGAAAAAAGTGATAAGTCTTAGCATGGTGTGCCGTGTATCCTTTAAAACAAAATAAACATGGGATCCTCGGGCTGTACAAACTACAACCCGAGGACTAAACAAGCCAAAGACCAAAGACTCCATCTCCAGATTAACCGGACATGAAAGTCTTGTTATTAAGAAAGACAAAGTAATATAGCAAAAAAACGGTAAAACTTACCAAATATGCATTTGCAGAGCGCTGTATCTTTAAATGCCATTTTTTGCTTTGTCTGGTCCTTGGTTTTTTCCCCTGCCCAGTTTAGTACCGAGGCCAGCTCGTTTGTAATGGCATAAGCCATTACACGGCGGACTCGCACCTCCAGTGTGGTCCCTCCAATCAAGGCAAAGCGTCTCACCTATAGACACATTTTAAGAGATGGAATTAGCGTGTCTCATGTCTTAAATGTGTATGCAAGTGCTTGTGTGTTTAATCAACAGGCCGTTGTTATGTATTTAAATCACATCTGACAGCTATTACACTTTATAGTTACAAAGTGTACATAACCTTTATATACTTACCATTGCCTTATTTGCCTCTTGTGATTGAAGAGCTGCCTCTGCATTGTTTAGCTCCTCAATGTTGTGCAAGGGCAAATCCAGAGGCAGTACCCCAGCATCTACCGATTCATTGCAGCCGGTATTGCGGATGGCTCTGACCTCCTCACAGAGTTCGTTAACAGCTCTCGTCAGGTCTGACAGAAAAAGATAATTTTTTTTAAGTATTTAAGAATACAGACAACTTGTCAAAAGTTTCCTTGTGTCACACACAGATATGTACAAAGACACTAGACAGTATTTTATTACCTGGTATTTTCACTCGAGGGGCCTGGGGAAACTGTTTTTTTGTGGGCTGCTCATCCTCTGAGTCACTATATGTGTATAGGGGATTTGGTCTAAAGAAAAAAAGTTGAAAACGGTCATAAGTAATTACAAATGTGCTTTTGGAATATTTTTTCCTAAAGTTACAGTTTGATTTATAACAACACACACAGGAAACGGAGATGTGCAAGAAGGTACAGTATACAAGGAATTTTTGAAGTGCACAAGTGTACACGGCTTTGCATTTATAAAAAGTTTACAAGCTTCCACTTTTTGGACTATATTATGTGGTGATATTGCAGTATGCAAGCACCACAGATATGTATAAAAGACAAGATCATAAATTCTTAGCAATCACAGATATGTTTGTGAAATAAAAAAAGTTTTACTTGTGCTTTCTTTTATGACGGGTCTGAGTTTCAGCTTCGGACTGAAGGTCAGACGTATCACAGTGTTCACTTAGATATTTCTGGAGACTGCATTCTGCTTCGTGAAATGTGTCTGGAAGTACAAACACAATGTATGGCCAGACATAAATTAGGACACGAAAAACTTGTTATTGTTGCATTTATACAACACCAATCCAGATGATACCCACCATGGCTTATTAGAAGTCGGACTGGTGCATAGGTGAGCCATGTTGCACCAGGATGAACTCTCCTCTTTACTGCGGCGTGGATCCTGAATGTGTCTCACGGAGGATATGGAGGCCATGACAATTTCTCCCCATTTATCCATGAACTAGGGACTATTTCTGTACCACCAGTGCTGAACTGCACAATGCACCAGTCTTTAATTTTTATCTTTTTTTTTTAATTTGGAGTCTTTTTTTGCCCTGTCTAGGATAAACAGGAAACAGATAATTACAATATATTTCATAGTCACTACAAAACTTGATCTATTGATAGAACTAAATAATAAATAATAGCTTAAAATGTATCTAGGCAACAATTACAAGCAAACCTGATAAAACAAACTCTTTTTTTTTTTTTTACATACAACTGCGTGTGTATATGTAAGCATTTAAACACTGAAGATAATAAAATTAACAGCATTTTGTCTAAGTCTGCCATTGTAGGAATTCATGGCACCGAGACAAAAACTTGGCGCACAGTGTGGCGTCAAAATAGGCGCACACCTTTGACGCTGCGTTTTCTCCGTCTTCCTCGTCCATACGTAAATGCTAAAACGGAGTTTTCGAAAATATCCACCCTGGCAGGCGTCTTTAAAAATCTCAGTTTTCAGTTAACGAGAACGCAGTTTACGTGTGGACAAAAGGTGCAAACGCAAGGTAGGTGAGCGTGCAGCGTAAAGTTTGAATTGAGTGCGAATCGAAGCGGGTGCTCTCCAATCATTAAAAGTAACAAAGTCATTGAACACATTTATACAGTTACCTTTACGTTTATCAATCATATATCAGAGATTTACAATTTTTTGTAGTACTATGCTAAAAAGCAACTACAGAGCGAAAGTCTGGGTCAAGCGCCGAGGCGACGGCAAGAACAAAGGAGCCCTCGAAGCGTTAAAGCTAGCTTTGTAAGGGAATATAACGGAAAAGTATGAAACGAAAATGTTTTCTTTGTTGATAGACTTTGTTCGCAGTGCAATTTATTTGTTGCCGGATTGTAAGATGAAAGTAGACACAATTTCAGGCTCCCACATTTTGTCCGAAACTTTACATTAACAAGTTTGTTTTGTTTTTTTAACTGTTATTCAAATGCAACCGTGGAAATAACGAATAGAACAAAAGTCATTCATTCTTACCTTATACTAATCGTGGCAGGCCAGTGCAGTGCATGAACTGATGCCTTCTCTGGTCAATTGCGCTGAGAGTAAATCTAATGTCCTGCTCTACTGTACAAGACAATGGTTACCTGGAGGGATGTACCACTGTGAGAGGGGTGCTATGGAATAGTCCAAGTGGTAGCAGCTTTAATTTCCCGCTCAACCATAAATTGATGGTTTTTCAACGTGATTGTTGTCACTTTGTCAACTATAAATAGATCAACAATCAACGATGACAGAACAACAGTGAATCAATGTTAGTTCAATGTCAGTGTCAGGTTTCATCAGTATTTCAATGTTGTTTCAACATTGGTTTTGTGTTGACATTTCAATCCTGACGATTCTGATGGCTCAGATGGAAAATCAACATCTGTTCAATGTCTCCTTGCTATCTGGGCTTCAGTAATAGTAATAAATCACACAGCAATAGTACATCCATGTAGTTGTAAAAAGCATGATAATGTATTAAGTATTCCAAAGTATTCAGAATACGTTACTCTCATTGAGTAACGTAACGGAATACGTTACAAAATACATTTTGGGGCATGTATTCTGTAATCTGTAGTGGAGTACATTTTAAAAGTAACCTTCCCAACACTGCCTGTAGGTGTACATAAACTGCAGAGTTCTGGCCTGATGAGGAAGCTCTTCTGTGTCGTGCCATCGCCTTAGCCAGAGGTTGTTTAGTTTCCCCAACGTATAATACATGGAAATTAATATTCCCCAATAGCGATGGCAAGATTAAAGAAAGAAACTAAGAAGGCTAAGGCTGAGAAACTAGCCTGTCATCTTTTGTATCCTCTGTGGTTTATTTGATGCTTGTCCACTGAGCATGTGTGATTCTGTAAATTGTAGTACTCACTCAGATTGGATTTTTACTCAGGTCTCCCTTTTCTCTTTGTAGGGTAAAGACTAGAGATGGCACGATACCACTTTTTTATGTCCGATACCAATATCATAAATTTTGATATCTGCCGATACCGATATGAATCCGATATAGTGTTTTTTAATCAATAAAACTGTTTTTTTAATATCTTGCTGCTTTTTGTATAAGTTCATACTCAAGTTTAAATAAACAACAACACTAAAGCTATTCTGTTACACCTGTATGTAAAAAATACACTGCACCCAAAATATTTCATAGTTCAGCAAAACTGATCAATCTAATAAATTTAAACCTGCTCCATCCTCCCTATTCTGGTATTTTAAAGAGTACTTAGCAGAAATATTAAGCAGCCTAACCAATAGGGTTGCAAACTCCCAGCAAAAAAAAATAGGGAACCACCCTCCACCCCCCACCTCATGATGTTTAATCGACGTAATCAACCTTAATTTGATGCAGTGTGAAGAAAAAAATGCACAGAAATAAATTATTTTTCAAGAATAATTAAATAGATTCAACATCTTTCTTCAACAGAACTGCAGACTGCACAGATGGTATCTTCCCAAAGGAAAAAGTACTATAGCTTACTAGGGTATATTAGACTTAACAGTTACTATATACAGTAATGGACTTCTATACATTTAACATCAGATTAAAACTTTGGGTGTAAGATTCAGATAATTATTTATTAAAAGCTAGACATTTTAAATGAGAATAAGAAAGAAAAGTATGTCTTTGTGCCCCCTTTTCCCTGTTAATGCCCCATCGGCCCCCCTGGCTAAACTTTGCTAGATCCGCCCCTGCACAGTTACCAGCCGTCAGCTGCGCAGAAAAGGATCCTGGTGTAGAAAGTAATATTAAATAAATTCTAACAACAGCTTATCAAGCTTAAACGTGCTGCTGTTGTTCAGCCGCTGGTTTCCTCTTTCTGGTGCAAAGTGGGCCAAAAACAAACAAGAGAGACTCGCGACAGAAAAGCCGATCAGCTGATCACTGATCAGTTTCATGATTGAAGTAGCAGCAGGAGAGGGAGAGAGAGAGGCAGTCGCTCCATATATCGGTTGTTAAGCTTAACGTGGGAATGCTTTACAAACATTCAGAGATGAACTTACACACTTGCTTTACTTCTCTCTGGGATCACTTCCTCGGAGATGAAATGCTGGTTTGGAAGCGAGGCTACAAATACACACAGCCGCTCTATCATGTGACCACACTGCTCCGACGTGCTACGGTTATGAGCCGAGTTACGCCGTGTTGCCAGTTTTGTGAGGTGCTTTTTTGATATTTAATGGATCGGATTACATGTTTTATTTCTCTCCGATATCCGATCCAGTCATTTATGTCAGTATCAGACCGATACCAATATGTAATATCGGATCGGTCCATCTCTAGTAAAGACCATACAATATAAAGCACATAGAGGCAACTGTTGTTATGGTATAGTGCTAAGTAAGTAAAGTGAACTGTATTCAGTTGCAGAACCAAGAACACCAGTAGTGTTCTAGGATAGGATGACAGAGCCCTCTTTTCCAACTTGGCCACAAACAGAAAAGACACGATTCTGCCTGCAGTACAAGCTCTGTATGTGAAATCTGTGGATTTAAGGCACAGTTCTGAGAGCAGACACACTTGGTCAGTGTTAAGTGTGGTCCTGTTGGTGCGGGTGGGTCCTCCTATAATCTCTTATGAGTTAACTCAACTCCTTTAGTTACTGGAACACAAGTGAAGAAAGTTCTAATATCATAGGAGACCATTGTTTCATAATGGTCATGTTCTATCACCTTCTCCACTAAATCCAAAGTGTTCTGAACATTGTGTTTGGACTTGCCTACCAATGGGCAAAAACTATTGTATTGTATGATCCATCCATCCATCCATTCGCTACCGCTTACCCTTTTCAGGGTCGCGGGGGGTGCTGGAGCCAATCCCAGCTGTGTATTGTATGATACTGTATGTATTTTAACAAAGTTGGTACACAGGTGTTTATGAATCTTAGGTAAATCATATTGACCTTGTATAGCGCCTCCTGGGTTTAATCTGGTATGAGTTCTGGTCAGTAGCATTGTCCTGTACCTGCTCCAGACAATGTATCACCCTTTTCTTGTAGCCACCACCTGGTCTTGCTTCAGGGGTTCAACTATTGTTGTCACTACGCAGTGGCAAAAATTTCTCATGATACTCAGTATGGTTTAACAAAACTGTGCACCTACCCTTATCTGCTGCAACGATGATGGCACTGTCCTTATTACACAAGTGCCTTTTTGATGTTATGTTGGATGCTTTGCATTGCTGATACAGACCAAAACCTTTTTGCTTTAGCTGATTCTGTGACTGTGATCAGTTCCACTAGTAGAATTTATCTCAGCATGACAGTAAAGTTCAATTCTTTTGTAAAGATGTCTTTCTCTGCTTGATCAAGTTGTGTGTATGTACTATTTATGCAAATGTTTATAAAGTTGGGGAAACCTGCAGTCAGCGGAGACTGAAGAAGTAACTTGCATGAGTGACGAAATGTTTCTCCAACTGAAAACGCTACGTCCAGATGAACAGAATCAACTTTCTAGGGTTTTCTTACCTGGATGATTGAGGATGCATCTACATGCTATCCAAGCTTTAATACACTGACAGTGTGAGTCAGATCACTGCCACACTGAAAAATGAAGCCATTTCCAATCCTTTCCAGATGGTATTGCACAGTACATCCAAATCAGATGGCACTTTTTCATAATTCCATCAGTTTTGACAAGATCCCCAACACCAGTGGGTGAAATGGAGCCCCAAACTGTGACAGGGCTTGCAGTGTGTTTTACAGATGGCTGTGGACATTTGCTCTTGCATTTTTCTCCTTATCTCCTCCGTATATACTGATGACAATTTTAACCAGAGTTTTCAAATTTAGATTCATCCCTAGATCTCTGATTTCGGTCCAGTCCTCATGTAATTTGGCAGGCCTCAGTCTTTTCTCATTTCCTTAACAATGGCTTCTTGACAGCCATGCTTAGACTTACACCATTTGTGGATAAACTTGAGCATATGATAGATGGATCAACCGAAGGGCAAGATTAATCTCCTAGGTTCTGTGTCAGGTAGACACCATCTATTGAAAATATCAACAAAATCCCTGTTAGATGAAATATTTTTAACTGCTCTAAAAAAAGAAAGTCGACAAAGTCAGCTAAACATGGGACAGGAGAGTGTTTCACAGTCTTGGTCCTTTCCAGCAAAGCCTTCCCACCAGAGATGAAGCTCTTATAACTATACAGGTTGGGCAGACATCACATTACCCCTTTGGATTAACAATGGTATGTCACTCATGTTAATAAGCCTATGAAGGTAGACAAGCAAATACTTGCTCCTCCACACGCTCCTTAGGTGCCGTTTCTGTTGGCCAACCTTGGAAAAAAGATATGAGAGAATACGTAACTGCCTGTTCCAGATGTGTGAGTAACAAGAGTACTGCACAGCGTTCTTCTGGTCTGTTACAACCTCACAGCTCCCCATAGACACAAGTTACATGATCAGCTCATGTACCTCCAAGCTTCCAAGTAATGTCATACTTCGGAGCAGATTCTATTTTGCAGTATTATGAAACCACTAACTGGAATTAATGTACTTTCGGGCAGAGCTGGTGTGTCTTCATGATTTTGTTCCAGATGATTTTGAAAAATGATGAGTCTAATCTTAGAAACTCTTAGAAGACAAAATGTGCTACTTAACAAAACAAAACCCAAAAAAACAAAACTGCACTGAGAGACCTAATGAGGGCGCTCTGATTAAATGTCAGCATTTTAACCTAAATGATATCAGGCTGCTGCTTCTATTATGACAAAACTAGGACTGATAGTATATTTGCTCTATTTCCCACATTTCACTGATTGACCTGGCAGGAGGTGCCTTTTAATTAAAGGTCAAAATTTCAAATTTTAAGAGGCCAGAAATGCTATGGCAAAAGAATTGGAGAAACTTAAAGAGGTAATGTATCCCGCCCTGATTGGCCTGCAGGGTGTCTACCGCATTTGGGAAAATGTAATTCTTTAAAATGACCTAGAAATAATTCAACTTTTCTTATGTGTATTCCACATTTTTTAACACTGATTAACCAGCTCTGAAAAATCTATACTTTATATTAAAGGACCGAAATGTTTATTGAAGTTGGGAAAGAAACACGAAGCGCTGACCTACAAGATGTATGACGTCTTCAGAGAGAAACGCTTTGGTTTCTTATCTCTTTAAGCACCGACTTTGTTTGCTTTGTTAAACGAACTGAAGCTTTTAGTGCTTTTCTACTCTGAGGGCTCACAAACACACTCTTATGATACATAGGTGCCATTTGAGATTCAGTATCTTGCCCAGCAACACTTCAACAGGTAAACTTGAGAAGCTGGAGAATAAACAGTAACTTTCAGATTAATAGAAGACCCTCTCTAACTACTAATTTATCGTCTGCTTACAGTTTAATGCAGAAACTACAAACAGAGAAAACAACAACCCAGCATACACCTGGTTCATACTGTGCAGATATCAAAACTCTTTAGCCACAAAACACACTGGGACAAATGGGACTTTTTTTTCCAAATTTGTTCAAGATATCATATTATTATCTGTTTTAAATATAATAATAGTGTGGTGAAAATCTGATATTGTGACTGAGCTTTTTTTCCCACTTGCACTTTATGTGGTCCTGTGTTGATGGTCTGTTATATGTAGCACCATGGTCTTGGAGGAACGTTGTCTCGCTTCACTGTACTGTACCAATGCACATGGTTGAAATGACAATAAAACCACTTGACTTGACCTAGAAGTAAAAAAGGAATTCAGCTGGAGACCATGAACCATGTAAGTTGCCTTTAATGTTGTGGTCAGTTGGTGCATTGTCCTTTTTAATCATGTTAAATATCTTCAGTGGTCTGTGGAAAAAGGAATGTGATAATTATCCAAGGTGATGACTTAACTTTTGGTGAGCTCTTGGTGAAAAGTGTTAAACAGAATACAGAGATGTTACTAATGCCAACAATACAAACCAATGTGGGTATTTGTTCTCACTGTAATTTGTTGATGTGTTTTTCATGTTAGTGTTTCTGGAAGATGACAGGCACCTTCTAATTAGTTACTAATTTACAACCAAATGGATCTGCATCCAGGAGGTTAATGCTGCCTGATTCCACAGGAAATAACTGGCCCGACTCCAAATGGGAGCACGGGCTGAGGCATCACATCTTCCCTCCCTAAGGAAGAGTGGTAACATTAATAATTACCTTGTGGACTACAGGCCCAGCTATCTGTCCACCTTTTTATGAAGTCCACAAATTGAGGTCAGATGGGAAGGGAGAAGCATAAAAGGTGTATGCCACTGTTTAGAGGGAGTTTTATTGTTGACAATGCAGATGCGCCTGGTAAATGTCCTCGATTAAAATACTGCATTTCAATCTCGCTGTCTCTCCATTTGTAATGTCTGATGGAAAAGACAGAATAGCAACATTAAAAATCCAGCTCCATGACTGCTATTGCTGCAGGTGTGACAAAGACCACTGCAGTCAAAACAACACAGCAGCACCAAACATGTTCCATCTCTCCTCTATCATCCTGTCTACCCAGCAAGTCTGCACACACACACACACACACACACACACACACACACACACACACACACACGCTTTAAAGCTGCAGCTCAACTTCTGACCTTCTGACTGCTGCATGCATTTTTGGAATGCCCCAGAAGTTGCAGTCTGTTGCTTCCAGTTGGATAAATGGTAAATGAATAGCTAGATAGATATAAAGCTGTGACAGTCAGAAGAAATTAAATTAAAAAACGAATACTGAATTTCTAAGTATAGAATCAACATGATATGTGCAGACTGTATAAAAAGATTCTTGTATTATGTCAATTTGTTTTAAGCCTTACGTTTGTGGTTCAGTTTAAGGATACAAAATTGTGGTACTGTGGACATCTTGGTTCCTGACACTTCAGGAGTTGTGTGGTCCATGTCTAGATGAGTTTTTCAAAAACTTCTATCACAAATTATGCTGGAAACACTGGACTGCCCTCCTGCCTGGATAAATATATATTAGAAAACTGGACTCCCCTGTAACAACATAAGCACAGCATTGTATATATAAAATATAGATATGCTTTACTCTGCTGAGTGGTACAAGTAAAGAACAATGCTTCAACAATATCTGTTTTATGTTCACCTTAAGAAACTAAAAAAAGGAGGGCAGTGGCTCAAATCACTATATAAAGCAGATACCATGTTTCAGAACTTTAAATAAAGAAAATAAAGAAACGAAGAACATTAAAGAAACACTGTAATCAGAGTATAAGATCAGGCCAGTTAAACTTCCAAGATACTCATCTGGTCAGTTAAGTAGCAGAGGGGGTTGTTAATCAGTTTCAGCAGCTTTGGTCTTAATGTCTTACACGGCTCTCTGCAGCTTCTCTCCTCCTGTTATCCCCTCAAAACCCCATCCCTTTAAAGACTGTCTCAGGTCCAAAACAGACAAAGTCAAAAATCAGCAAAAACAAGTTGAACATTAAAAAAAATCACAAGAAAGAAAAATATAGTATCCACATCTGAACCAAAGAGTAAAACAGTGAAATGTGGATTTTTAAACATTATGTTCATCTCTTCCAAGTCCCTGTTAGCACAAGAATTAATAATTGATCAACAAATCGATTTTCTCTGCCTTACAGAAACCTGGTTGCAGCAGGATGATTATGTTAGTTTAAATGAATCAACACCCCCGAGTCATTCTAACTACCAGAAACCTTGAAGCACAGGCCGAGGGGGCGGTGTGGCAGCAATTTTTCACACCAGCCTATTAATCAACCAAAGACCCAGACAGACTTTTAATTCATTTGAATGCCTGATGGTTAGCCTTGTCAAACCTAGGTGGAAAGCTCCAACAATTAAGACTCTAAACCAGTCTTATTTGTTATCATCAGAGTTTCTGATTTCTCAGACTTTTTATCTGATTTAGTTCTCAGCACAGATAAAATAATTATTGTCGGTGATTTTAAAAGTCCATGTAGATGCTAAAAATGACAGCCTCAACACTGAATTTAAACTGTTATTTGACTCAGTTGGCTGTTGTATTATTGTAGGGTCTACCTTATAAAAGAAAGCACCTTGAGGTGTTTGTTGATTTGGTGCTATTTAAATAAAACTGAAATTGATTTGAACTGAAATTTTGTACTAGATTGGCATCAATGAGACGATGCCCAAAACAGAAATTATTTTATAAGTGATTTAATAGGCCACATATATTTTTGTCATTCTCATCTTTCCTGACTGATCTACCACTTTTTTTTTTGCATTTGGCTAGGGTCAGTGTCCCTACTGGTTGCATTATGTGATATCTGGACCCTACAGCGGTTGCAAAGGTTTCTGGGTTTCCCAGCATAGTCTCAACGGCATAGAAGATATTCCAAGAAATGGACAATTCAGCCAGGAGAGCTGGATCATGCCATAGAAGGTCTTTAACCCATCAGCATGACTGGTATCTGCTCCTTTGTTAAAGGAGGAACGGGATTAGCACTGCTAAGCCCTACAGCTCTCCAGCAGTCCACTGGTGTGAATATCTCAAACCAAACCAAACAATTAGACTTCATGAGTTTGGCCTGAGGACCTGATATTCACTAGTTGGCCTTGTTGGGGATAAAGAAAACATTACTTTTCTTACCATACTTCAGAGATTGTATTAGTTTTTTCCCTTAAAAAGCTATGATTTGATTTTACATAATGCCACAAAGACCAGAGAGCTTGTAATCACTGATTTGCCTATGAATTTGGATCACATCAAAGACTGCACAAAGCTGGCAGTATATTTGTCTTCTGCCTTCTTTACTGACAGAAGAGGTTACCTTTATGTAAACTCTGGGCTGGGGTTTAGATTTAGTGCCTATTGTGATATGCATGTGTTGCAAGATCAAAAGAAAACTGGCAGTCTGGAACATGTAAAGTGGTATTTCTATATACTGATCATGCTATCAAATGAAAATTTCCCTCTAGTTTAGTTACCTTTCAATTTTTCTACCAAAGACAGGGAAAGATGGGAACATCTTCATGTTGAAGTATTAGGAGCTGGTGGTGTGGTGTTTTTTAGTGCTGTGTCGGTCGCGAACGAAGCGGCTCTTAGGCTACGTTCACACTGCAGGCGAAAGCGCATAAAATCCGACTTTTTTGACCCTATGTGACCCATATCCGATCATGGTATGACAGCGTGAACGGCACAAATCCAGTATTTTCAAATCCGACCTTGGTCACTTTCGTATGTGGTACTGAATCCGATACATATCTGATGATTTAGAAAGCGACTGCTGTTTGAATGGTCACGTCACATTAAATCACTGCCCCAAGACAGATGCCAATTATCAGTGCCGGAGAAGACATGGTGAACGCTTCCTGGCCATCCAGTGTAGATGTCAGTGAAACTGTTGGGAAGACAACGTTGGAGAAACGTGAACATTTTATTTGTACTGTATAATCTGCAGATTCTGACAGAAATCTGCAACTATCCTTTGAAGCACCGCTCCTCTCTAAAACAGAAATAAGGATCATTATTAGGCCATTTGTAAATAACAAAATAACTTAAAGCAAAATTGGGAAACGTAAAGTCCGAAGTCTTTATATTAAGGCCATCAGTCAAACAATACCAAGGCTCGCAAAATCGCTAGCCCGACATCCCGGAGCTAGCGATATCTCTGGTCGGGCGACCAAAATCTATCTCAGCCCCGCCCGTCGGGTTATCATATAGCCCGTCGGGTTATCTCAGCCAGGGCTGAGATAGATTTTGGTCACCCGACCGGAGATATCGCTAGCTCAGGGATGTCGGGCTAGCGATTTTGCGAGCCCTGAATACTGTTTGCTCTGGGTCTAAACAGAGCGCATTGTGTGTGACGTCTTCTTTTGCGCATGCGGCCGCTTTGAGGGTTCACACTAGAGCGCGTTTGCTGTCACATTTTATTTGTAGTGTGAACAAGCAGACAAAAAAATCGGATGTGATCAAAAAATCGTAATTGAGCATTAAGACCTGCAGAGTGAACGTAGCCTAACGGTGTGTTCACACCGAACGCGATAGAGGCGGCCAGAGCGTCAGGTTTACATGTAAAGTACGACACCAGCTGCTTTCTGTACCGAGACAGGAATATAAAGGACCGAGCTTGGAGGAAGATATGTGAAGAGATCGGGCAACCTGGTAAGTTCATTCATTTCTCTTTTGAAAGTTTTCACTGACCCGGGGAAGCCGCACAAAAGCTAGCAAGCCACCGCTATTTTCCCACTGATGTACAAATACCGTTCTGCTTTTATGCATGTTGTCATATAGGAATATATTTTATTGTTTATTAATAAACAGCACACAGTGGTCCCGCTCATCCGACAAAACGCGGCATAATAATACTTTTACGTTTTGCATTCTACAAAGGTTTGCACTGTGAGAATCAGCCTGTGAGAACTGTGACTAATGCTCATGTGTGTGGGGGGAAAACAGTGTATAAAGTGCGTGGCGAGGGGCTAGTTATTCTGAGAACCCCTGCAATAAATGAGGACCACTGTATACTCTATGATTATTATATTCAACCTGTTAACATTTAATACTGTATTGATAGAGCCAACTGATTCTGCAGCAGAGCATCCCCTGTTGCTTCTCCTGGCTCCCCAGTCCCTGAGCTCCTGCTGCTGCACCCACAGGTATGTACAGCAAGCACTGATAGCTTTTTACTCTGTGGGATTCCCTTGTGATCACCTTTACTAAAAAATCTACAACCAATCTGATTATATCCTGTTTTTTTTTTTTCTTTCAATGTTGAAATTAAAATCTAGTAGCAGCCTTCTCATTTCTTTGTTTTGTGCTGTTTTACAGGCCCACAGAGGAGGACGGCTCCGAGGCAGATGAGGGACGGGTCCCAGGACGGTCCATCGGTGGTGGAGCTGGCCATCCTGGAGTCCCTGAAGAGGCCACACCAGTCTCCAATGGAGCATTTCCTCCTCAGCCTTGTTCCTGCTCTGGAGAGCAGCTGGGTCCTTTTTATTCCTGTCTCTCTGTAAATACTTATATTTTATATATTTATGTTTAATGTTTTTCTGTGTGAGAATTTTAATATTATTTCAAATAAATTTTTATAATGACTAATGTCTCAGTTCTACTACACAGCATGTGTCACACGACTTGACACATGTAGAATTTATTTCATATTATACTAATGACAAAATATACTAATACAGTGGGATGCAAAAGTTTGGGCAACATTGTTAATAGCCATTATTTTCCTGTTACAATAAAAAAATGTCAGTTAAATATATCATATAGGAGACACACACAGTGATACTTGAGAAGTGAAAAGAAGTTTACTGGATTTACAAAAAAGTGTGCAATAATTGTTTAAACAAAATCAAGCAGGTGCATAAATTTGGGCACCACAAAAAAAGAAATGAAATAAATATTTAGTGTATATCAATGTGTGTGTCTCCTATATGATATATGGGGTTCCTTTGTCTGGACGTGCTTCCCATCCAGAGCTCCACAGCACAGAGGGAAGTTCCAGCGCTCCTGGAATCCCTGAGATGGACCGCCAGTCTCCAGGTGAAGGCACAGCCATGAAGTCGTCCACTAGACAGTCCCAGATGGGGGTGATCTGGCTCACCGTGGACACACCGACTCTGAAACTGAACGCGATGGTCCTGAAGGAGTCCCCGGTGACAAGGAACCTGGACAAAATTGTTCAAAATTAGTATAATGTGTACTGCAGTTACAAAATACATTATTCAAATTCCAAAATACTTTTGTGATGTCAGATTTAAATCACAAAACTTAAATCTTACATAAAACATTTTGTAATTATAAGGATAATTACATGAGATATATTAGATATAATATAAAACAGTCAGTGTTTTGTTTTAACTTTAACATATCATAATTTGATTGGTAACAACTTTTACAACTACAGTGAGCCAATCACTCATAATTCCTAAACATGTCAATCAGGTAGGAATGAAGTAAGACATTAATAGAAATAAAGAGTTGTATGTTGACATGTAGCCCTTTCCTTGCTTAAATCATTAATATTTTTGAAAAATTAATCTGTGATAAGACAGCTTATCAAGATAGAACCATGTAACTAAAGATGAACCAAACTGTTCAGTTTTATCTAACTCTGTTTTAATAAAGGCTGGTGACCCCTGTTAGAGTCTGACAGCTGCGAGGATTATATACAAATATTCAACTATCCCAGAATTAAACCAGGTCTAAATAAAAAGGAGTGAGTATCACAACAAAGGTTAACTCAGTGGTCCTCGTACCAGTTTGATATCAGCAAACACCGAGAGCATACACTGATATGACACCACAGCCATACTGTCATTGTAAACACTGATAACAGCATAAATTGAATTAAATCGGGACTTGATGAGACCTTTCAAGTATCACTAGAAATATTATAAACAGTCGTCTCCGTATAGGGTTTCCAACTCCCTGAAAAATAAATAAGGGACACCTCGTGGCCAGGGCCGGGCAACCCAGTTGTCTTCACCCTTCCCAGTGTGGTAGCTCTTTTTTTTGTGTGTGTAATTATTTTTTAACCATTTGACTTGAATTTGATTTAAGCAGATGCATATTCTTTGTGATATGAACACATGGGAAACAAATGATCATTTAGCCATTTATTTTTAGCTCAAAATGACAACATTAACACAGTAAAACAGGTCTCTTTCTTAAACAGAAGCCTGTCATGCTTATCTTTTGAGAATATAAGTAAATCTTTCTTTAAAAGAACTCTGTCCTGCTTAACTTAAAATTATATAAATTAATAGAAAACAATAGAACGAAAAATATTCTTGTAACTGTGCACATATAGTGCATTTAGTACAATTGGCTTCAGTTGAGGTATTATTTCAGCTTTTCTAATGCTAATCAGCTGCTCCTGTTTGTAAACCCACTTGTTCCCATGATTACGCATCTTAACTCATCATCATTATTCATCTATGTATTACTTTTATGTATTAGTGATCTATTTGTTGTAATCATCTATCCTTGCAGTTGTTTATTACACAAAATAAATTATATTATCACACTTCTGGCCACATAGCGCTGATATTCACTGCACATGCCCATATTAACCTTAACCAGAGGGTTTAAAAAAACAAACCAATGTTTACATACCATATCTGCTTCTGCCGTGGCCTGGTGGACAAGAAATTGGTTAAGGGTTCCCCGAGCTTTCACGCCCCTCATGTTCTTCATGTGCCCACCACTAGAAGCATGCCTATGGAAAAAGTGCGCCGGCACACAGTGCAGTGCGCTTTATAGGTGTTATCGTGCACTTTTCCAGCCAGGTGTTTTCCTTTTCCCATTCCTCCCTGTACTTTTGCAGCCTTTTTTTCTTTCTCTGAGCGAACAAACATTGCTGCTCTAATGCTGGGCTTACACTGTGCGATTTTTGGCCCATTTTGAGCCGATTTTTGAGTCATGCGACCGATTTGGTGATCGGCCCAATTTTGGCCTTCATCGTGCATTGTGTAGTATACGTGGGGTAACGAGAAGCGATTAACACCTCGAGCAGCTCCCGATCATCAATCGCTCGTGAGGGTGTCACCGCAGCTGCTCACGCGCAAACACGTAAACGTCGGTGAAAAAGACGGAGCAGCACGGCTGTGCAGCCTGTGATCTGGACACAAGCGATGGAGGCACAACTTGTAGAACTTTGGAAAGCTCATCCGAGCCTTTTCGATGTGGCATCACAAAATTATCACGACCACAACAACCGTGAAAATAGTTGGATTTACATTGCTGCTCAATCACAGCTGCCTGATTAATGTTTTTCATTAGCAATTTAGCAAAGTTGATGGTGGTGGTGTGCTTGTCTGTGTGAGTGAAAGACAGAGAGGGAGAGAGCGACAGAATTTCTGTTATAACCTTCATTTTATGGAGGCACAGTGTGAGCACTCAGGTCGCATCAGAGCATCGGGTGAGACCCTGCATCGTGACCTACCAACTTCTAACCCCTGCGAGTCAATCGTGCAGTTTGAAAATCGCACAGTGTATGTCCAGCTTTAGGTGTACTGTCGTCCGAGACTTGCACCGCAGTGTCGGCGTTTGTTTCCCTGTTGGCCATGCTTCTTGTTGTGGTCATCTGTTGTCTTCCGGTATTTTCTCCGTAAGCGACCTTTCCTCGACCAATGAGATAAGCGGTAATCTGACTTGTCATACTCGAATTGTCATAAGTGTGCTGTGAGCTCATTGGTCACAAAGCAGGAGAGGGGCTGGGAATTATGTTTTCAAACAAAGCGTTAATTCCATTAAAAGTTATAGACTACTTTTGATTATCACTGTATTACGGGACAAAGTGCGTCCCTCATTAGCTCAATACGGGACGTGTACTTTTGTTTCGAAATACGGGACGATTCCGTTTTTTAAGGGACGGTTGGCAACCCTATCTCCGTACCACAGTTTGCTTTCAGTAAACACCAACGGCATTCATTGATAGCATAGCACATCCATGTTAGCAGTGTATAAACGATTGTTTAGCATATTAGCACAGGTATCAATAAAGGACTACCGTATTAAACACTTTTACTAACCGCAGGCAGACGGACAGGCGCTCTGCAGGTGGGATTGAGCGCCTGTAGTTGGTGTCTAGGCGGGCGATTCTTGAACCAACGCGGGACAGCAGGTCCTCAAACTGGGCGAGGGAAAGACGGCGATATCGCTGAAATCGGCCGTCATCCAGGCGCAGCTCCTGGAGCAAGTGGTGAAACTCACCAAACTGCTCACCCGTCTGGAGGACCTGATGGACCCAGGTACGGCGAGGACGTCCTTAACGCCGCTGCTCTGCTCTCCACAGTAAATAGAAACGCTAGCTCGACAGCTGCCATCTAGCAAAGATACCGGTCTGGCACAACTTCCTCCCACATCCCTCCCACATTTCCGGATTTTTCTTGGACACGCGTCGAGGTGCGCGCGTCAAACTAGGGGCGTTTGGGGCGCTTTCGCTCGCGTCTATCGCGTTCGGTGTGAACACACCGTTAGAGTCGGCTCTTTGAAGTGAAAGACGGGAGCCGCCTTTTTTTTTCTTCTTCTTTCTCTCACCCTCTCTCTCTCTCTCTCTCTCTCTCACTTTTTTTTCGCTTCAGGTGGCACATGAGCCTTGTGCTTGCACTGAGCAGAGGGGGGAGGGGCGGTAGTTACACTTGCAGTAGCACAGGAACAGAGCAGGAGGGAGAGAGCGAGAAAGAAAGCCAGGGACAACAACAAGAGACAACATCGTCACTAGTGATGTGCGATACCACTGATTTCCTTTCTGATCCGATACCAAGTAAAATTCAGGGTGGTATCGACGATACTGATCTGATACTGATACTTTGTACAAAAACTTGTTTTATTTATTGTATCTTTTATTGTATCTCAAATTATATCGTCATAATTACAGGACATCAGATTACTTGTTCTTTTCACTTAATAATGCAGAATTCATCATATAGAAATAAAAAATCTGAAGTTGTGCGCTATTTGAAAATGTTGCCTGGCTGCAGCACTAAAGGACTCCATGAGAGATGTCTGTCTCGCCCTAGCAGCACCTGTCCCGCTCCTCCTCTTCAGTTCGCCTCAACATACGCTCGTCATTGTTAGGAGCTGGGTTCTGGTTATGTGGTGTTTTTGTCTGTGTGTTTTTTGGTGCCTCCCTCTTTGTATAGGTAGGCCGGACAGTGAGTCACTGAACCTGGCACACCTGTTACTCATCAGATGCATTCTTCAGAAGTGTTCTTCAGGAGCTACCTGACAGAAGACTAGTGTCGGAGTATTGACGTTTTTGGTCTGTAATTCTGCCCCTGCCTGCTGGAGCCGTTGGATTATTTCTGGTGACTGTAAGGAGTTTTGTTTCCTCCCCAGGATTTCGCCTCGTCTGGTTTGTTTCTGTCAGGAGGTTTTGGCAACAAACAGTACCAAGTAAGCTCTCCAACTCTCTGTAAAGTCTACTTTAAGCTTGTGTCGGTTATCGGGCAAGACTCTCCTAATTCTCACGTCCCTCTCCTATTAGATCGAGTGCACTTCCTGTGTGTGTTTTCGTCACCTGCACATCCTGGGTCCGCATCCCCATTCATATGCTGTTGTACATTCTCTGTCCTTGTAAAACCTCCCCTTCACTGTAAATAAACTGTCTTCACCGCAGTGGGCGGGTCGGGTTAACGACACCTTGACCGCCATTCAGGTGACACTCGCTCGATTAGCTTCCCCGGCTGCTTCCAGCGAGCCGTCCTTTCTTCCCACTCCACCCAGCCAGCCAGCTGTGGGTTCGGTTCGCGATCCGGCTCCCCCTGCTCTGACTCCGTTCTCAGGAGAGCTGGGTCGGTGTGGAGGGTTTTTGATCCAGGTCTCCCTTTTGTTTCGACGTTTCCCTCAGGCATTTTCGGATGATGCCTTTAAAATATCTTATGTTATAGGCTCTCTCCGCGATCGTGCTCTGAGTTGGGCTGAGTCGTACCTCACTCTCCACCCACTCGAGACAATTTCCTATACTCAATTTACACGTGATTTTAAGGCTGTTTTTTCATCATCCCCTGCGCACTGTTGAAGCCATGCGGCAGGGCAGTCAGTCAGTGGCCGAATTCTCCATCAATTTTCGCGTTAAAGCCGCTGAGATGGGTTGGGCTGATAATGCGCTGCGCGGGGCGTGTGTGAACTGCTTAACTGAACGCATGAAGGATGAGCTTGCGACTCGCGATGAACCCGAAGATTTTGAGGCTCTTGTGGACCTGGCTATTTGCATCGATAACCAGCTGCGCGAAAGAGACAGGGAGAAAGACAGGGGGGGCAGGACCCGTGGTAAACAGGGAGGGAGTGTGCCCATGCGCACTGAGTTTCTAGCCTCTCTCATTCACTCTCATTCTCCTCAATGTCCGGCTCGTGCTGACTCGTCTCCCGCTGACAATCTAGAGGAGCCCATGCAGTTGGGTCACACTAAACTTACCCCGGTTAAGCGTCGTATGACGTTTGAGGGACGGCTATGCCTGTATTGCGGTCGCTCGGGTCATTTTGTTGCCTCTTGTCCAGCTTTGTCAAAAGGCAGTGCCCATCAGTAACTCTGGGGGTACTGATGGGTGACATTTCCTCTCCCTCCCAGGCCCCTCGCATGCTACTCTCTGCTGTCATTCACATACCCACCAGATCTCATTCCACTCAGGCACTTTTAGATTCCGGTGCGGAACAAAATCTGATTGATTATGACCTTGTGCGCCTTCTTGGCATTCAAATGCGTCCGCTAGACGTTCCCGTGTCCGTCACTGCCCTTAATGGGCAATCGCTTCCTTCGGTCAGTCACCGGACTGAACCCCTGTCACTAATCCTTTCTGGAAATCCCCACGAGCGTCTCCAGTTTTTTGTTTTTTCCTCCCCCGAGTCGCCTGTTGTTCTCAGTTTCCCTTGGTTCAAGCGCCATAACCCGCACATTAACTTGGCAGCCCGCCGCGTGGAGAGTTGGAGTAGCCACTGCTTGTTGCTTGTTTGCGCTCTGCCTTTCCGTCTCCGACGGCCACTGCTACTGAGCCGGCGGCGGTGGTTATTGATCTCTCTGCTGTTCCCGAGGAGTATCACGACCTGAAGCTCGTTTTTAGTAAACAACGTGCTGGCTCTCTGCCTCCTCATCGCCCTTATGACTGTGTGATTGAACTGCTACCGGGGGCTCCGTTACCTTCCCGTCGGCTGTATAACATCAACCCTTCGGAAAGGGCGGCCTTGGAGAAGTACATCGCTGGAGGCAGGTTTAATTCGTCCTTCCTCCTCGCCTCTGGCGGCCGGATTTTTTTTCGTGGAGAAAAAAGACGGATCGCTCAGGCCCTGCATTGACTATCAGGGCCTCCATGACATTACTGTGAAAAATAAGTATCCCCTGCCTTTGATTTCCTCTGCTTTTGAAACCTTTCAGGAAGCCACCATTTTTACGAAGCTGGACCTATGGAGTGCTTCTCATTTGGTGCGCATTCGACACAGCGATGAATCGAAGACTGCTTTCAACACTCCGCGAGGACATTATGAGTACTTGGTAATGCCTTTTGGTCTGACTAATGTGCCTGCTGTGTTTCAGAGTTTTATCAATGACATGTTGCGGGACTTTTTGAATAGTTTTGTGTTTGTCTATCTTGATGACATTCTTATTTTTTCCCGATCGGTGGAGGAACATGTCAGTCATGTCCACGCAGTGTTGCAGCGGCTGCTGGAAAATAGACTTTTTGTTAAAGCTGAGAAATGTGACTTTCATGCAGACTCAGTTTCTTTTCGGGGCTATGTGTTGGAGAAGGGGCAGATCAGGCCGGATCCCCGCAAGATTCAGGTTATTGCTGAGTGGCCGACCCCTGCGTCGCGCAAGGATTTGCAAAAGTTCCTCGCTTTGCTAATTTTTATCGGCGGTTCATCAAGAACTACAGTCGCGTCGTGCTCCCTCTCACAAGCCTTACCACCGCGGCGTGGGCTTTTGTGTGGTCACCCGAAGCTGAGTGTTCGATTTCTGCATTGAAGGAACTGTTCTGCTCCGCGTCCGTCCTCGTTCACCCTGATGTCTCCCGACAGTTTGTCGTGGAGGTTGAAGCTTCTGAGTCGGGGGCAGGGGCGATGTTGTCTCAGCGCTCACCCGATGAGGGGTGGCTTCATCCGTGCGCGTTTTTTTCACATAAGTTTAGTCCTGTGGAGAGGAATTATGATGTTGGTAATCGTGAGCTGTTGGCGATTAAGTTGGCTCTGGAGGAGTGGCGCCACTGGTTGGAGGGGGCTGAACATCTGTTTTTGGTTTTGACGGACCATAAGAAACTCTCCTATATTCGGCGCACTAAGCGCCTTAATCCCAGGCAGGCCAGGTGGCAGTTGTTTTTTGGCCAGTTCATTTTTACCATCTCTTTCAGACCCGGCTCTCGTAACACCAAGGCTGACGCCTTGTCTCGCTTGTTTTCGTCTGACTCTGTGGCCACTGACGCTTGCCTGGTTTCTGCGTGTTAGGGGCTGTCACGAGTCCCAGATTCGCCGTGCCCAACGTTGTGACCCTGACCCGGGTTTGGGCCCGCCCGGCAGGTTGTATGTTCCATCCTCTGTGCGTGCGTGCGTCTTGCACTGGCTCCACACAGCCCGTTTTGCCTGTCACCCTGCCGTTCGGCGTATGGTTTCTCTTTTGCGGCGCTCCTTTTGGTGGCCCTCTCTACAGACTGATGCCCGCGATTATGTGCTCACTTGTGAGACCTGTGCGCGCAATAAGAGCCGCCACCAGGCCTCTTCCGGGCGGTTGTGTCCCGTGTGGCCCTGGTCGCACATTGCCATGGATTTTGTTACCGGTCTGCCGCACTCCGCCTCTCACTCGGTTGTTTTGACCGTTGTGGATAGGTTCCCCAAGGCTGCGCATTTTGTGCCCTTGCCTAAGCTCCCCTCAGCCCTGGAGACTGCCCGTTTGCTTGTTGATCATGTTTTTCGGTTGCACGGGATCCCACAGGACATTGTATCAGATCGGGGGCTCCAGTTTGTTTCCTGTGTGTGGAAGGCATTTTGTTCTGCTCTGGGGGTGAGGGCGAGCCTTTCTTCGGGCTATCATCCTCAATCTAATGGGCAGACTGAAAGGGCTAACCAAAAGCTGGAAGCTGCCCTCCACTGTGCTGTTTCGTCTGATTCTGCTTCTTGGAGTTCCCACCTCTCCTGGATTGAATACGCCTACAACTCGCTCACCTCGACAGCCACCGGATTTTCGCCTTTTGAGATTTGCCTTGGATATCAACCGCCGCTGTTTCTGTCTCAAGAGGGGGAGATTGCCGTTCCTGCGGTGCAGGATCACTTGCAGCGCAGTAGGAGGATTTGGCGTGAGGCCAGGGCAGCGTTTCTCCAAACCACAACACGGACAGCGGGTGTGGTTATCCTCTGCGAACATTCCTCTCAAGTCCATGTCCAGGAAATTGGCCCCTTGCTTTTTGGGTCCCTTCGCCGTTCAGCACATCACCAATCCTGTGTCAGTGCGGCTGCAGCTGCCTGCGTCGATGAAGGTTCATCCCACGTTCCACGTCTCCCAGCTTAAACCGGTGTTCCGTAGCCCGCTGTGCCCTCCTGCCGAACCCCCTCTGCCCGCCAGGGTGGTGGATGATGCTCCTGCTTATTCGGTTCGGCAACTGTTGGACGTGCGTCGTCGGGGTCGCGGCTACCAGTTCTTGGTTGACTGGGAGGGGTACGGCCCGGAGGAACGCGCCTGGATCCCTGGCTGTCTTGTTTTGGACCCTGGTCTTGTTGCAGACTTTAATAGGAGACAAGCCTGAAAGGCCGCCAGGGGGCGTCCCTTGAGGGGGGGGTACTGTTAGGAGCTGGGTTCTGGTTATGTGGTGTTTTTGTCTGTGTGTGTTTTTTGGTGCCTCCCTCTTTGTATAGGTAGGTGGGGCAGTGTTACTCATCAGATGCATTCTTCAGAAGTGTTCTTTAGGAGCTACCTGACAGAAGACTAGTGTCGGAGTATTGACGTTTTTGGTCTGTAATTCTGCCCCTGCCTGCTGGAGCCATTGGATTATTTCTGGTGACTGTAAGGAGTTTTGTTTCCACCCCAGGATTTCGCCTCGTCTGGTTTGTTTCCGTCAGGAGGTTTTGGCAACAAACAGTACCAAGTAAGCTCTCCAACTCTCTGTAAAGTCTCCTTTAAGCTTGTCTCGGTTATCGGGCAAGACCATCCTAATTCTCACGTCCCCCTCCTTTTAGATCGAGTGAACTTCCTGTGTGTGTTTTTCGTCACCTGCACGTCCTGGGTCCGCATCCCCATTCATATGCTGTTGTACATTCTCTGTCCGTGTAAAACCTCCCCTTCACTGTAAATAAACTGTCTTTGCCGCAACTCTGCCTCCGTTCTGCTCCCTGGGTCCATCTGCATTTGTCATAACAGTCATATTCTGTGATATGATTTGCTCTAGTGATGTGTTGGTCGTGAATGAAACAGCTCTTAGAGCCGAATCTTTGAAGTGAACCATGTGAGGAGCCATGTTTCTGTTTTTTCTTTCTCTCACCCTCTCTCTCGCACTTTTTTCCCGCTTCACTCCGCACACAAGCCTTGTGCTTTGCGTTGGGAAGAGGGGGGAGGGGCGGTCGTTACACTCACAGTAGCACAGGTACAGAGCTGGAGGGAGAGAGAGAGAAAGAGAGCCAGGGACAACAACGTCACATTAGAAAGGTATAGTAATCATCCACAACTATTTTCAGTTGCAGATGATTAAGGATTCAGAAAGTTTATTCATGCAGGCACATATGACAGAGAATGTGCATCTTCTTTTTGTTTTCATATTTTTTTCATATTTGTATTTAATTGTGTTGTGGTTTGCAGTGTTTTGTGTTGTTTCACTTTAAATTTGTTTAAAAGGAAAAAGCTGAAAATTTAAATAGTTAAAAGTTGAAATGTGAATAGTTGGTTTTTGTATTATATGATTTATTTATTACATTTTATGTGGAGTGAATAAATAAAAGTATATTTACGGTGGCCCCTAGAGACAAAGCACGTACAAACTCCAAAACACATACGAACTCCAAAACACGTACGAACTCCAAAACACGTACAAACTCCAAAACACGTACAAAAGACAACAGAAGTGCTCCAGGATGCTCGGGCACAGTGTTGAGCTTTTGTTACCTAGTGGCTACACAAGCCAGGGAGTACCAACGACCGGATTTGGTGTGTGGTAGTAACAGGTAAATGAACATTTTTTTAAATTATTTGAATAAATATGAGTGCTTGTGTATAAATACACAAACAATACACATATGCTTTCAATTGTGTAATTTAAGTGATCTAGGTAGCTCTGTTTTGCAAGTTCAGTTAACGCTAGTTTTGGAGTTTGTACACAGCAAAATCTCCAGTGTTAAATTAACACTAGAGAGTGTCTATATGGGTCCACACCTCTGAGTGTTAAATACAACACTGTTGAGTGTTAAATTAACACTTTTGACAGTGTTATATGTTTAAAAGTAACCTAGTCAGTTTTGAAGATTAACAATGGCTAACACTGAGCAGTGCTGATTTTCTAACACTGGAATATTTCTAACATTTTGAGTTATTTTCCAGTGTTAGAAAATCAGCACTGCTCAGTGTTAGCCATTGTTAATCTTCAAAACTGACTAGGTTACTTTTAAACATATAACACTGTCAAAAGTGTTAATTTAACGCTCAACAGTGTTGTATTTAACACTCAGAGGTGTGGACCCATATAGACACTCTCTAGTGTTAATTTAACACTGGAGATTTTGCTGTGTACGTGCTTTGTCTCTAGGGGCCACCCCATATATTTATATATAAACATATATAAATAAAACCACTTTTTTTTTACAGTAGTAATTCCTTTTGTGCGTAATTTTATATTATTGTTAATAACAAATTAATTAAAGCAACAAAACAACCTGAAGAGCCGGTTGGGAGCCGAAAGAGCCGGCTCTTTTTAGCGAGCCGAGCCGAAAGAGCCGGTTCTCTAAAAAGAGCCGGAAATCCCATCACTAATTTACTCTGAGGTGTTTGACGAGGTTAGTGGTGTTGCCACAACACCTCACTTTCTTGCCACAGTATCGCAAACTGCGTGTTGGCTATTTGTGGAGGTAAAATACGTCTGCACATGACTCCATTTATGCTCAGCCTTTGTTGTGAGTGCGCACGCCAGGGGCTGCGACACATTTATACAGCCATATTTCGCACATGACTATGAAAGGCGGAAGAGAGCAGTGCCTCTCACTATGGGGTCCCGGGAGTTTGTGAGTGACATCTCAAGCCTCACTTTTGCACATTTAAACTCCTCTACCAGGCTAGGGACAGGCAATGACAGTATCCCACCGCTGTAGAGTCGAACGCTGCTGAGGCATTTGGGAAGTCTGAGCCACTTCTAAACATAGGAGCTCACTAGCCTCTCTAGTCAATTGGCATGATTAAGCAAGATCTCGAACATTGTCAACGGCCACAGTAGTCTGGGTAACAACCCAAACTGGAAGCACCAGAGCTTCAGTGTCCCTGGGAGTGCAGTGTTGTTAATCTACCTGAGGTCATTAGCCATGTTCTGCCTTAGTTGTTCAAATTGCCAGGTATCATTGAGGTCTGCATTATACCACCTTCCCAGGGACTTGATGGACTTCTCTTAGACCAGGGGTCCCCAATCACAGTCCACGAGGGCCGGTGTCCCTGCAGGTTTTAGATCTCACCCTGGGTCAACACACCTGAATCACATGATTAGTTCATTACCAGGCCTCTGGAGAACTTCAGGACATGTTGAGAAGGTAATTTATCCATTTAAATCAGCTGTGATGGATCAAGGACACATCTAAATCCTGCAGGGACACCGGCCCTCGTGGACTGGGATTGGGGACGCCTGTCTTAGACTGTTGGGATTGGTTCTCAACAGATGTGGAGCTTGGCTGTCAGTTTTCCTTTCATGATCAAGATGCTGCCAGATTTACTTGACTTGAACTCCATTCCTGCCCATTGTATGTTTTCCTGGAGCTTCTCTAGCAATCGCCTAGTACATGTACATATTGTTGTAATGATGGCCATGCTGTCCATGTACACTCTAATGGGAGGAAGATGAAGTCCACTCTTGAGTCACTCTTGACCAACTCCATTTCCATGATAAATGCCAGAGGGGAAATTGTGCAGCCTGCCATAACTCCAATTCCCAGGTGCTGCCAGGCTGTGGTTGTGTTCTCAGATGTCCAAAAAACTGTAAATCCTTAAAGTAGGTCTTCACCAGTCCTGTGAGGTGGTTTGGTTGAAGGCCACCCACAAGATCTCGTGCGGAACTGACCCAAAGGCGTTGGCAAGGTCTAAAAAGACCACATGAAGGTCTCTTCATTCTTTCTTGGCAGTTTGAATCTGGTGCCAGATGACACTGGCATGCTCCAGACATCCCGAGAAGAGCCGGATGCCAGCCTTCTGTACTCAACATAGTTGTTTCTTTGCAAGAAAGTAGGTGTTTTTGGGCCCCTCTATGTTCAGCAGGCTAATCTGGCCAAACTGGCTGATGGATGAGGAGTTTTTCTCCTTTGGGATCAGCATACCTTCTGCTCTTCGCCAAGCCCTTGGAATCACTCCTTTCTGGCATGCTGCCTTCATCAGCTTCCACTGGTATTTGAGGTGTTTTTATAGAGCCTATATGAAATGCTATTAGCCGATGCCGCTCTTGCCTGCTTCACTATCTTCTCCACCTCACTCCATGTGGGTGGTCTTATGTCCATTTGGTTTTCAGGTGCCTGGATACGCATAGGCATATCACTTGGAATAGTAACTTACTCATGCCTCTGATCCCCAGAGCAAGTTTTCCTCAGATGTTCTTCCAGGTCTTTTATGGGCATTTCGAGGCACCCGCTCTTCTCTTCAACAAAAAGGCCCCTAACAAAGTTATATGGGTTGCTGTAGAAAAGGGTCCTTGTCCGTTCTTTCTTCTTACGTTGTCGTACACAGGTATTTTTGAAAACGGAAATTTTCCGTTTCTGTTTAAAAAAAAAATCTAGTTCACACGTGCACTTTTGAAAAAATATCTCCGTCCACATGTAAACTCTAAAAAGGAAATGCTGGCCAATCAGAAGTCTAGAAGCCTGGGAGGGAAAGATTGAACAGGGCTTCGTGCCCTCACAAAACCTTAAGTACTTCTGAAAATCTTTCGTTTTTCTGGAAAGGCAGCTAATTTTGTGTTACTTTTCAAGTGCCAATGATGAAATGCCTTCATCATTTCAAGTGTTAATAACTAAAGACAGTATTTTAGTTGGTGTAGACTCACAACTTAGGAATGAATAAAATATATACAGCTTGATTAAATTAAATTTTTTTTTTTTTTTAAAAAGTAAATTTATTCAAAACCGATGTCGGGATTTGAGTTGTGAGAGCATCTGTGTTGAATGTAGAAGCCACATTCACTCTGACGCCTTTGTCTTTCTAAATGGAGGGACAGTAACTGTGTGTGTATATGTACGCGTGGAAAACTGCAGATAGTAAGATTAACAGCAATATTTTCTCTCTATCTGCCGTTGTAGAAATTTATCTCATGTAAACAATAACGTGGCACACAGAGTGACGTCAAAAATGGCGCACACCATTGACGTTACGTTAGTAAATCTCAGGTTTCCTCGTCCATACCTAAACACAAAAACGAAAATCTCCACCCTGGCAGGAGTCTTTAACCTCCTAGGACCTGGTGTTTACATATGTGGACATCACATTTTGGGTTGTCTAGACCACAATACAAAATGTTTTGATATTTTTTTTCTGATATCCACTTACGAGGACATTATACTGCCTCCTGGTGGTGGCAGAATAGAATTTCTCATTCCACGTTAGATTCAAGATGGCTGACAACGCACCCAGAAGTTCAGATGGCAACTCCCGAGCCAAACTTCGACCAGGTAAAAAATTCAATCACATTTCATGGCTCATTCTTGTTCAGATATGTATAAAAGTGTTCAATGTTTGTTATGGAATTCAAATTTTACAAAAGTTAGTAACTAATGATTTACCATGCCGCTAAACATGTGGTACACATATGTGGACAGAGGGACTTAGTTTTGTTAGCTTTGTTTACAATGTGGACAGAGGGAGTTAGCAACATGTGCTAGCAAATTGTGACAATGAAATAGTATTTTTGGATGATTTAGGTAGAAAAAAATAGTTTACTGCAGTACACGCAGATATAGCAAGTTTTACAAAAAAAAATCTCCATAGGTTTTTATTTGATCTTTTTTATGATGTTTTTTCCAGAGCGTTTTTCTCTCGCCAGAGCAATGGAGTTACTGGGGTTAATTGGTGGAGACAACTCAGATGTGGAAGATTTGTCAGACATTGATGATCCTGTTGGGGATGCTGAATATATACCCCCACGACAGGAGCTAAGCAGCAGTGAGGAGGACAGTAGCCACCCTCTCAGCTTATCAGGGGACGTAAACGTCTCCGTGATGAATATGAAGGATATTGTTCAGATCGTGACTAGGGCTGGGCAAAACGATTATTTCCCTAATCGATGAATCTAGCGATAAATTTTTCGATGCATCGATTAATCTAACGATTCATTTTTCAATCCGATTCGATTTCGATTCGATTAACAATTTTTTCCCCCCATTATTTGACTTGTATAGCAATTTCACATTTACTAATTTATGTATATAAATGAAAAACACAAATTTCTTCATTTGAAGACCTTTTAATAAAAAAAAAATTGCAAAATAAAGTTGTAGAGGTCGTACAATCAATACAATAGAGATAGCATTTAACAAGAAATGAAATGTGCAAACATATATAAAATTAAGGAAAAGTTAACAAAACATTTCAAATAAATAGCAACAATGGTGTCTTTAAACAAACAAAATGTAACATTCACTTTGCTTTCTGCCAAAAAGTGCTCTTCATTCACAAAACAAAATCCACAATAACATTGTAGTACAATCTTCTGTTTTTAACAAAAAATTAAATGTTGTGCAAAACAAATATAACAAACAAAATCATAGCAAAAAATTAATAATATACAAACAGCAGCAATGGCGTCTTTGAACAAATAATGAAATGACAAGTTACCCCAAAGTAGGACTCTGTGACCAGACTTGTCCAAGCATCAGTGGTAAGGGAGATTTTGGATGTGGCTTTTTTTAGTTCATTCCTTAGTTTCTCCACTGAAGTTTCATACTTTCTCTCCATCATGCTTGTAAAATGACACCTAGACGGCAGAGTGTAACCTGGTTGGAAAGTGGTCAGCATTTCTTTGAATCCCTCACCCTTACCCACAGCAAGTGGTCTCATGTCTTTTAAAATCATAGATAAGACGCTCTCGGTAAGTACAGCCACCTCCTGGGGGGGTGCATGGTGTACTTCTTCTCTGACAGTAGTCCTCCAGACTTTTCTGTTTGTTCCTGAAATCATAAATCACACACAGGTGAATTCAAATAATTACAAAATAATTATATGGAAAGCATAATATCAAAATAATTTGATAAGGATCTGGTTGAGATATATATATATATATATACACATATATATATATATATATACGCACACACACACACACACTGTTATGCCATGTGCTTTCATAGCATAACAGTAAGAGGTTAATGATAATCCCCAATGTTGAACATATGATATGCAGTAATCGTGATGGCTGCAAAAAATAGCGTTTAAACAGCCATAGCTGATGGCACCTTTACTGGTGCACTGCTTTCTAGTCATTAGATGGCATAACTTTGTCCTATAAGATCAAGCTGGAGAAGCATTATATATAAAAACAGCGTTCAAATAGGATGAAACACATTAAATTTGACAAATCAAGAGTTCGTTGTCATTTTGCTTTTGCAAGCACTTTAACAATTTTGTAATAGTGTCCACGACGGCTACGTTTAGCAGGTGGTGCATTATCCTTGTTAACATTTTTCCTGCGGCCAATTCGCTGTCTCACATTTTCGTCTTTCGCCGATTCTGATAATCAGCCTGTGCGCATTCCGACTCATTTTGCCAGAATGGGCCACAAACAAAAAGACAACAACTAAACAGCAGCTGCTATATGTTACTGCTAAGCAGCTTAAATTAGTTTTGCATTTATGGAGGTTGGGTGTTTATCTTTGTGTCTATGAGTGAGTGTGTGGCTACGTGTGTGTGTGTGTGGGGGGGTCTGGATGAATTAACGGGTAAAAACTAGCGTTAGTAAAAAAGTTGAAAAATTACGGTGGTTTGTCCTTTGCAGAAGCTGCTCCTGGATGCCGTCCTTTGAGGTGCTGGTGCATAGCCGTCGTGCTTTTATGATAGGCCATTTCCACCTTACAAAGCCGGCAAACGACTGAATCACTTCCTTTTCGGTTAAAATATCCCCATACTGTAGAACTGCGTGTTCGGGTGGAGTGGTTTAAGTCGACTGCGACTGCCTCACTCATATTGCCGCTACTCGCTGCCGCCATGTGTTTTTTTGAAAGTGACGACGCATCGACGCGTAAAATACGTCGACGTAATCCCAGCCCTAATCGTGACATTGCCAGATCACGCAATACCAGACGTCACTCTCGGACACAGCAGGGTAAATGGTAAATGGCCTGTATTTGTATAGCGCTTTTACTAGTCCCCACTAGGGACCCCAAAGCGCTTTACACACCCAGTCATCCACCCATTCACACACACATTCACACACTGGTGGAGGCAAGCTACAGTTGTAGCCACAGCTGCCCTGGGGCAGACTGCCATATCGCGCCATCGGCCCTTCTGGCCAACACCAGTAGGCGGTAGGTGAAGTGTCTTGCCCAAGGACACAACGCCAGGGGGAGGCTGATGTCGCAGACAATGTCCCTGAAGAGACAACACCAGGACCAAGCCATCAAGAACAGTCCAAGAAAGGGCGTGGGACGAGATGGAAGGCTTCTCCACTAACACCAAATCAAGCCCAGTTTGAGCATGAGGAAGAAACTGTGGAGGACAGAGAGGGCTGGACCCCACTGGACTACATTGAGCAGTATATTGATAAAGATTTGATGAAAATGATTGCAGATTGCTCTAATGCTACGTCACTGGCTAGAAGTGGGTACCCACTCAACACATCAACTGATGAAATTTATCATTTTTTTGGTGCCTCTATTTTGATGTCTTGCGTACCGTATCCTGCAATCAGGATGTACTGGTCCAAAATCTTGAGATTCCCTGCCAAAGGTTCACACGTGACAGATTCTTCAGGCTCAGGCAATCACTCAAAGTGCTCATTGACGATTGAAATTTATCAAGGGGCACCTGCACTCCTTGAGCAGGTTGAAGAACCAGGAGATCTGGGTTTGGGAGGCTTGGTCATAGATCTCGAGTACAGTGTGTTACATGCAAGGTGTTCCTCTGCTTACAGGCAGATCGCAACTGTTACACAGCATTTCGCACATAGGTGTAAACATGGGGAAAAAAATTTGAAGTAGCAGTTTTGAAGTGTTAGGTTTCCTGCTACATCCAATGTTCAGAATTATATTACTTTTTGGACTTTGTTACAGACATCTGTGTTCCTGTAACTGTTAGCAGCACTTCAAATGAGCCATATTGCTCAAAGGGGAACAACTGTTGTTTCTAATTTTCTTTTTGTACTCAGGAAAATTGCTGCTGTGTTCAGACAAAAAATAAAGAGTTTTGCACATCATTACTTACTTGTGACTTTATAGTGGTCTATCGAAATTTAAAACAAATGTCCTAATATGTGGCCATCATTTTTCTCAGAAACTACATCAGGTAAAAAGATCATTCTTTGTTTTTGCATTCATTAGGTCCCAATCAGCCCAAATAGCAAAAAGAAATTAAAAATGCATGTCATGAAAGAGTTCGGGTCTTAGGAGGTTAAAAATCTCAGTTTTCAGTGACCCAAAACACGTGTTTGTGTTAGTGATGGGATTTCCGGCTCTTTTTAACCAACCGGCTCTTCAGGTTGTTTTGTTGCTTTAATTAATTCATTATTAACAACAATATAAAATTATGCACAAAAGGAATTACTAATGTAAAAAAAAGTGGTTTTATTTATATATGTTTATATATAAATATATGCGGTGGCCCCTAGAGACAAAGCACGTACAAACTCCAAAACTAGCGTTAACTGAACTTGCAAAACAGAGCTACCTAGATCACTTAAATTACACAATTGAAAGCATATGTGTAATTTAAGTGATTGAAAGCATATGTGGGGCCCGGCCGGGCACAGCCCGAAGAGGAGACATGGGCCCATCCTCCTGCAGGCCCACCACCCGCAGGAGGCGCCATAGGGGTCGGGTGCATTGTGTGCCGGGTGGCGGCCAGGAGCGGAGGCCCTGGCGGACGGACCCCTGGCTGCCAAGACTGGCAATAGGGACATGGAATGTCACCTCTCTGGTGGGGAAGGAACCTGAGTTAGTGCGTAAGGTTGAGAGGTACTGGCTAGATATAGTCGGGCTCACCTCTACGCATGGCTTGGGCTCTGGAACCAGTCTCCTGGAGAGGGGCTGGACTCTGTCTCAGTCTGGAGTTGCCCCTGGTGAGAGGCGGCGGGCTGGGGTGGGTATTCTAATATCCCCTCGGCTTTCTGCCGGTACGTTGGGGTTTTTCCCGGTGGATGAGAGGGTTTGTTCCCTGCGTCTTAGGGTCGGGGAACGGGTCCTGACTGTCATCTGCGCTTATGCGCCGAGTGGCAGTTCGGAGTACCCAGCCTTCTTAGAGTCCCTGGGGGGGGGGGGGGGGTGCTGGAAGGTGCTCCACCTGGAGACTCTGTTGTCCTGCTGGGAGACTTCAATGCTCACGTGGGTAACGACAGCGAGACCTGGAGGGGCGTGATTGGGAGGAACGGCCTCCCTGATCTGAACCCGAGCGGTGCTTTGTTATTGGACTTCTGTGCTACTCACAGTTTGGCCATAACGAACACCTTGTTCGAACATAAGAGTGTCCATAAGTGCACGTGGCACCAGGACGCTCTAGGCCGTAGGTCGATGATCGATTTTGTAATCGTATCACCAGACCTGCGACCATATGTTCTGGACACTCGGGTAAAGAGAGGGGCTGAGCTGTCAACTGATCACCACCTGGTGGTGAGTTGGATCAGGTGGCGGGGGAGGACGCTGGACAGACCTGGTGCACCTAAACGCATAGTGAGGGTGTGCTGGGAATGTCTAGCAGAGGCCCCAGTCCGCGAGATCTTCAACGCACACCTCCGGCAGAGCTTCAACAGCATTCCGAGGGAAACTGGGGACATTGAGTCTGAATGGACCATGTTCAGCATCTCCATTGCCGAAGCTGCTGCATTGAACTGCGGCCGCAAGGTGGTTGGTGCCTGCCGTGGTGGTAATCCCCGAACCAAATGGTGGACACCAGAGGTGAAGGGAGCCACCAGGCTGAAGAAAGATTCCTATCGGGCTTGGATAGCCTGTGGGACTCCGGAGGCAGCCGACAGGTATCGACAGGCCAAGCGGAATCGGGCAGTGGCTGAAGCAAAAACTCGGGTGTGGGAGGAGTTTAGAGAGGCCATGGAAAAAGACTTTCGGACTGCCTCGAAGAGATTCTGGCAAACCGTCAGGCGTCTCAGGAGGGGAAAGCGGTGCTCTACCTGCACTGTGTATAGTGCTGGCGGAGCGCTGCTGACGTCGACTGAGAAAATTGTCGGGCGGTGGAAGGAATACTTCGAGGACCTCCTTAATCCCACTGACATGTCTTCTGAGGAGGAAGCAGAGTCTGGGGATGAGGGGAATGACCCGCCAATTTCCGGGGGCGAGGTCACTGAGGCAGTTAAACAACTCCTTGGTGGCAGAGCCCCTGGTGTTGATGAGGTCCGTCCCGAGTTCCTGAAGGCTCTGGACGTTGTAGGGCTGTCCTGGTTGACACGCCTCTGCAATGTTGCGTGGAGATCAGGGGCAGTACCCGTGGACTGGCAGACCGGGGTGGTGGTCCCCATCTTTAAGAAGGGGGACCGGAGGGTGTGTTCCAACTACAGGGGGATCACACTCCTCAGCCTCCCTGGGAAAGTCTATGCCAGGGTGCTGGAAAGGAGAGTTCGTCCGCTAGTCGAACCTCGGATACAGGAGGAACAATGCAGTTTTCGTCCTGGTCGCGGAACACTGGACCAGCTCTTTATCCTCTCGAGGATACTTGAGGGTGCATGGGAGTTTGCCCAACCAGTCTACATGTGTTTTGTGGACTTGGAGAAGGCATTCGACCGTGTCCCTCGGGGTGTCCTGTGGGAGGTGTTGCGGGGGTATGGGGTGTCTGGCCCATTGCTACGGGCCATTCGATCCCTATACAGCCGTTGCAAGAGCTTGGTTCGCATTGCCGGCAATAAGTCGGACTCGTTCCTGGTGGGTGATGGGCTCCGCCAGGGCTGCCCTTTGTCTCCGGTTCTGTTCATAATTTTTATGGACAGGATTTCTAGGCGCAGCCAAGTGGCGGAGGGCTTTCGCTTTGGTGGCCTCAGAATCTCATCTCTGATTTTTGCGGATGATGTGGTTCTGTTGGCCTCATCGGGTGAGGGCCTCCAGCTCGCACTGGAACGGTTCGCAGCCGAGTGTGAAGCAGCGGGAATGAGGATCAGCACCTCCAAATCTGAGGCCATGGTTCTCAGCCGGAAAAGGGTGGAGTGCCCACTCCGGGTCGGGGATGAGTTCCTGCCCCAAGTGGAGGAGTTCAAGTATCTCGGGGTCTTGTTCGCGAGTGATGGGAGCCGGAGATCGACAGACGAATTGGGGCTGCAGCTGCAGTAATGCAGACGCTGCACCGGTCCGTCGTGGTGAAGAGGGAGCTGAGTGTAAAAGCGAAGCTCTCAATTTACCGGTCGATCTACGTCCCTACCCTCACCTATGGCCACGAGCTGTGGGTAGTGACCGAAAGAACGAGATTGCGGATACAAGCGGCAGAAATGAGCTTCCTCCGAAGGGTGGCTGGCCTTTCCCTTAGAGAAAGGGTGAGAAGTTCGGCCATCCGGGAGGGGCTCAGAGTAGAGCCGCTGCTGCTCCACATCGAAAGGAGCCAGCTGAGGTGGTTCGGGCATCTGACAAGGATGCCCCCTGGGCGCCTCCTGGGTGAGGTGTTCCAGGCATGTCCCCGGGACATGCCTGGAACACCTCACCTCACCCTGTATATGATTCTGATTCTGTATATGATGCCAGTATTTTCCCACATTTTCTAGATTCTGTACCAGTACTGTGTGTAAAATGTCATCAAAAAGTCAATTAAGTTTTATTCTTTCTCACCTGTCTTTCTGTCTCCTTTCACTTTTTAAAGGTTGCCATGTTAGAAAAAAATATTTTGCTTGCCATGCTTTTTTAAATAGTTTATGAAAATATCAATAAATCTGTCATTTATTAATTTTAATATTCAGTAATGATCATGTCTCTCCTCTAGTCTTAATTTCAGGTTTCCACCATGTGTTGTTGATAGTTCAGGAGGTTAACTCGACCAAGTAGTCTTTGGGTTTCGGCTAAGTACTGTTTAGAATACCAGAATAGGGAGGATGGTGTAGGTTTAAGTTTATTAGATGGATATATATATACCAACAAGACAGTGTACATCACTGTCACAACAGTGTTTTGTTTTCATTCAACGGCTTTATGATTTTTCTTATAATGGTGGGCCTGTAGTCAGAATGCCCAGGCCGCTTTTTTGTCCCAGTCCAGCCCTGTATGCAGCTCATCTGCAGTCTGGTGTTGCCTACATCTTCCTACTCCGAAGGGAGAATTTCCCAGTTCTGAGTACAATTGAAAGCAACACGACTGCATTTTCCATGTTGGATATAAAAAGCGCACATGACGCTGTGACATAGGGCTAGAATCATGGCGGAAGTTGACGATGGTCCAGGCGTGGGATTTCTCTCGTGGAAATATGCACATTATTTTTTCCTTTCTGTTGGTAGGTGGCACAGTGCACGTGTGGCAGGATAGTGCTAACATGTAAGCAAGCTAGAAGACTGGCATCCTTGCTGGGTATCCAGTTAGGGAAGCAACACATTAATAAGAGAAGTCTGAGTAAAACCAAAGTTACTTTCCCTAGTAACTAGTTACTTTGAAAGTAACGAGTAACTTGAAGTAACTGAGTTACTTTTGATATAAGTAACTAGTAATGTAACTAAGTTACTAATTTAAAGTAACTTACCCAAATTCAGAAATTTAAGACTGTCTTCACAAGGAACCAACGTGTAGCTACAATCAACCATCAGTGGCTCAAGACAGCTGCTGTGCTTGACCCACGCTTTAAGGATTTAAAATGTCTTGTAAGGGGAGAGTGAGAAGAGGTTTGGAGCAGCCTTGAGGCCCTGCTGCAGGAACAGTGTAAAGATGCCACCACAGACAAAGAGCCTCCTCCTCTCGTCATTGTCTCCTGACTCTGATTCAGATGAGGAAGCCCTGTGTAACAGGACCGTGAGCTTGTACAGAGCAGAATCCACCATCAGCGAGACAGACTGCCCGCTGCAGTGGTGGTCCAGTCAAGCAGCTGTCTGTCCTGAGCTGCAAGTATTTGATTGGTCCTCCCACTTCTGTCCCATGTGACAGACTGTTCTCACCTACAGGTCACATAGTAACAAAAAAGAGAGCTGCCCTGAAAATGTGAACAGGCTAGTTTGTCTAAGTAACTGGCTGAAAGAGACAGGCAGTAAATAAGCATGGAGGTTCAAATTCAAATTCAAATTCAAATTTTATTTGTCACATACACAGTCATACACAGTACGATATGCAGTGAAATGCTTACACAACTGCTCGTGACCTAAAGAAAAAAGAAAAGGCTATGAATAAGATAGGAAATAAATATGTAAATTAAAAAGGGTAAATTTAACTAGGAAGGAATAAAATAAAATATAAAAATTAAAGTTAAGAATAAAATAACTGTACAACACAAATTAGAATGAAGGGTAAATTTAACTGGGAAAGAATAAGATAAAATATATAAATTAAAGTTGAAAATAAAATAACTGTACAACAAAATACACAATACACAGTATAGAAATATATAAGAATGTATGAGAAATATAAATATATATATATACACAATAACAGCAGCTGTACAAGTATTAAATGGAAATGAAGAAATATAATGTCCAGTGTTGTGCAATCCACATTTGTAAGTGTCTTGTGCAGTGCAAATATGCTTAAAGTGATTAAAGTGATTAGGTGTTGTATTGTTTATAATGTTTGCACTCCGTGCTTATTGTCCCTTGTGGCTCACCGTAGCGGCAGCGGGGCGCGTTGAATTACGGAAGTGGGTGTGTGTTAGGTTGGACTGAACGAGCGGCAATAAAGAAAATGGTGGCTCACGAAGCAGATTAAGAATACGTTATTCATAAGTTTGAGAACAGAACATTACAGGAGGTATGGTGAGTCCAATGGGATTCTTATTTTTTGCACTAAAATGTTCAATGATCACACTGTTTTAGGCTAATGTAGAAAATAATTTTGGCTAATGTTACTCAGAGTTTAAAGGTGAAGCTGCTTAAATAACCTTTCATATTTCTACCTGATTTTTTAAGATGAAAAACTGCACTTTATGTTGAAATTTGTATTATTATTATTTAAAGACAATACCATTAGCACTTTATGCTGACTTTATTTTAGGGGACTATATTTTAAAGTCTGCCTAATTTGCCAGGAATATTATTTTTGTTTCTCTGTTTTTAATTGAAATGCAGTTTTTCCTAATTAGACTGATAAATGGGCCTCTTCCTTTGATTATTTTTCTTTAGCACCATTTACATCCTTTTCTTGCTTTCTGTTCTTTTCTTATTCACTTACTTCTCTCAGTGAGTCTTCTCTCACGCAGTCATCAGAATATTGGCCTAGATGGTTGTTTATCTAAAGATGTGTAGCTGCCTGGAAAATTACAGAGTGTCAGGTTTCTTTTGGACTTCATTTATCAAGTTAAGACACAGTGTAACTTAATGAAACAGGTTTTAGGTTGCAGGCACATAACTTCCCTGCCAAGTTATTGTCGCTGGACCACAGTGTAAGGTTGGTTGATTGGACGAGCATATCGACTGTCGACAATGGGCTGAGGCTATCGTCGATTGTTTTTACAAGAGTGATTTATTTATTTATTTGTCCATGAGTGAGGTTGCTAATAATGTTGGTTGAAGCAGTTAACAGAAATAAATAGTAGCGGTGTTTTAACGGCGCAGCTGCGAGCAAAGTGCAGCAGCAATTCATTCACTTAAACTCATAACAGAAAGGCTACTGCTGTTCTTTCCGTGCTCAGAAAAAAACCTAAAAACATTTTATATAAATAAAAAAACCACAATGGTGGGGAAGGAAACAGAGAAACTGGCTTCTTTTTTTTCTTTTTTTTTTACTATAACCGTGTTTACAGGCCGTTCCAGTGTTTGTCTGTCTTACACACTCGACCAAACAACAAATAAGTTAAAAATCAAAATGTCTTTTCCAGTGAACATTAAAAAAAACCTCTCCAGCATAAAGTCTTAATAAATAAATAAGTCAATCAATAATCCAAAAAGTTTTTATTAATACTGAAACAAACAAGAAAAGGAGGTTAAATATTCCCTCCAAACAAAACCTATAAATTCTTTGACAGGAAACCCAGCATGTTTACTTTATCATGTGTTAGCAGTGTGTGCAGGTAGTTAACAACATTACCAGCGGTGCTGAAGACGCGTTCTGAAGGTGTGCTCGTGGCTGGTATACACAGATATTTCCATGCCATGTGTGACATCAATGGGAAACATTTTTCATGCATTTTCCTTGGATCTTCTTCTCCGTCTACGGCCTCCTCACTGAGGTAACAGTCCATTTCTATCTGTGCCTTCCCTCCAGTGTGCAATTTGGCAATTAGTTCGTCCACGTTTGGACTTCTCCTGTGTTCTAAACGCCAAATCAGTCCGTGCATGATTATATTGCTCCGCACATCAAATAGTCTGCGCATGTGCGAATATATCGCCTATCGTCGGTTACTGGACTGGCAATTGTCAGTTGGAAAGTTACATATCGCCCAGCCTTACCACAGTATAAGTCTAAATAACATTTGACCACTCTATTAGGTAGTTGTTGGGATCATCTTTCCAGCTTGGCTTTATAACAGTTGTTTATCAACTTCTTAACATCCATCAGGAGATCAATGAAATTAAAATATTTTGGGGATGGGCTCATAAACATTACAAACCTTACCTGACTGGAAGGTAAAATCAGTCTCCTCATGGTTTCCTCTGTGTTCCCAGAGATGCCTGATAATGCAGAACCACCTGAATGTTGACAGAAAAAGTGGGATGCATATCCGAAGTCTCACCTGACACACTGCCATGATGCTTAGAAACTGTGGACAACTGGTCATAGCTGAAGGTCCAGCTATCATTACCAGCGAGGATGCGTCAAGCAGAATAAGGTTCACTCTCTGGAAGTTTGATGTCCACGGTGAAATCACAAAGCACATGTTGAAGTTGCCAGAATGAGACTTCCATCGAGGAATCTACACATAACAACAGGCATCTAAGGACATCCCTGAAGAGGGAATGTGAAGTAACACTACTTCACATTGATGGAGCTTTAGAGTTAAACAGATCTTTTATGGTTTGCACTAAGTTATCCAAAATATATAAAAAGTACACATAAATGTAATATTACATTAAGAACTTTTAATTATGCTCTATGATGAACGATCGTGGCTCAAGAGTTGGGTGTTCGTCTTGTAATCGGAAGGTTGCCGATTCGAGCCCCGGCTCGGACAGTCTCGGTTGTTGTGTCCTTGGGCAAGACACTTCACCTACCGCCTACTGGTGTTGGCCAGAGGGGCCGATGGCGCGATATGGCAGCCTCGCCTCTGTCAGTCTGCCCCAGGGCAGCTGTGGCTACAACTGTACCTGCCTCCACCAGTGTGTGAATGTGAGAGTGAATGAATAGTGGAATTGTAAAGCGCTTTGAAGGGTCCTGAAAAGCGCTATATAAATGCAATCCATTATTATTGATGTGAAACTCACCTTAAAATCTAACATGTTCTGCTTCTAGCCAATGTAATTATTTGGGTAAATCAGTCAAAATCAAGCAATAAAACAGAAAACAAGCTAGCAGTGTCCAAATTGCAACTGCAACTGATGACTTTATACTTATAACTTGGTAATTCAAGGCCACTCATTGACTGAGTGGCCTTTAGATACAGCTGCTTAAACTGTTTTTGCCTTGGGCTATTTGGGCTCCTTTGCTGCTTTTATAAGATTATCTTATATAGTTTGATAAAATCTGGTTTCTATTCAGCGAAAACTAGTTTGATCACTGCTCCAAATCTCTCCAGTAGAATTGTTAGAATTGTTGTGTACTAAAAAAAATATGGAGTGGGGCTAACCATTGAGGAATATTACTGGTTTCTTCAATTGGTGTCACACACTGAGAGCACACCCTGGGCAGGAGAATAGCTCCCCTTCTTTATTCTTTTTGTTTAAATCCAGTTTGGGAAGCCTCACATCCTTTGCAGCAGATCTGATAACCGCCATACCGGATAACATCGAACTGCACTAGCCTCTAAGAAGTCCTTCCCTGGGGTGCAATTGCCATTGCCGATCTCAGCATTAAAATAGACCTTTGATGGTCATTATTAAGATAAGCATCATGTTAGTCTAGCAGAAGATTAAACTGATAGTGTCAGAACTTTGAACGACTGTCTTTTTGTTGGAGGCTTGAAAAAGCAGAGATATTAGATAAAAAGAGCCCCTCTTAGTTACTGGGACGAGGTAGCCCTCAAACAAGAATTTCAGATTTCAGTTGTTGTTTAATGCTACTTGTCAATTTTGTTTAGCATATTAACTATCAATCAGACAGCATGCTTTGAGGTTTTTTTTTCCAAGTTCAAGTTTCTGCATCCAGTCTCTTTTTCATCTCCTCCTGAAAGAACAGCACAGGTAAGATCCTACACTTCGCATTATACTTTTCCTTAATAAAACCACGTCCGTATCTGTTATCAACTAATCTAAAACAATATATAAAATAAATTGTAACATGTAGAACCCAGCTGGAGAAATCTGTTAAAAGATGAAATGATTTGTAAATGATTTGTGTAGTTGTGGAATTGTTCTTTTGTTTTCATTTTATTGTTACACACAAGAAGTGATGGTCTGAAAGAATTTGTTTCGGTTTCTGCACTTCGTGCTGGGTCGAGCAGGACCTTTAATTTTGAAGATCCATCAGGAAGTCGTTGACTGATATGTTGTGTTGGTATGAATAATGCAAAAAACAAAATCCCAATGCGGTCTTGACTAGTGGGAGAAACTGACGTTTGTGCTGAAGCTCAGCTTCATAAAAGTTTTTAAAAAACTGCAAGTTTAGACTACTGCATAAGGTCACCACTTACACACCTACATAATAACAGTGAGAGGAATAGATATATCTTCTGAAGTTGCCAGAAGTGTCAGCTAATGTAATGTTGCTGCATGTGTCTCAGTAAGCTAACCAACTGAGAGGTCATGCATTTGATGCAGAGTATTATTTTACTGTCATATTTGCCAAATGAATAAGGACATTCTCCCATACATTAGTCACTCCCTTGTTATTTTAAGAGTCATTACATTATTTTTTGTCTGTGACGGTTCTCAGTCATCCTTGAAGGTTCTGGACTTCTTTAAGTTGCTTGAAGACGTTTCCCCTCTCATCCGAGAAGTTTCTTCGGTTCTAGGGTCAAATGGTGGAGAGTCCCAGATATAAGCCCTGTGGGAGAGGGACAATGCACCCCCTAATGATCCTCTACCTAATCACACGAGCCAATAGTGTGAAAACGGGTGTAGGTCACAATCAGCCAGGGTTTCGGGTGAGCTCATTGTGAAGCCTAGCCCCACCCTATCATGTGATTTCCTGAGGTCAGAAGGCCCAGGATGTGAGTGGGCATTAAGGCGTCTGGGAAGGGATCTCAAAACTGGATTATAGATGGGAGACAGTTGGTGTCGTAAACCACCACCTCTGTTCAAAGAATATGGTTTCTGACCCAGTCTCTATTAGTGGCATTATTAAGAGATTTACTGCAATCTCTACAGCTCTGAATCACATTCAGTTTTAGATGAGATGCTTGCCATGCTCTAGAATTACACTATATACATGATTATACATTGGTAAACACATTTTTTTCTGCTCATTGCCCCATATATGAGGTGATTATGTCTCTCGATGCAGAGAAGGCCTTTGTTCGGGTCGAATGGGACTACCTCTTTGCTGTCCTGAATAGGTTTGGGTTTGGAGAAAGGTTTGTGTCTTGGATCAAACTTCTTTATACTCAGACTTGTGTCATCACCAAGTGTGTTCAATCTGAACACCTGTAAACTCTTTAGCGTTAGCACTTGAGCAATCTGACATTCCTTTTAAACTCAGCCCCTTGGGGTTTTGGTACTTGGGAAATAATATCACACGTACTTTGCCTTCACTGTTTTCAGAGTTTTGCCCCTGTGATCTAACAATTTACATCAGATTTCCAGAGGGGGAACTCTCTCCCCTGTCACTAATAGGCAGGATTAATATTATCAAAATGAATGTGCTACCCAGATTTCTCTTTTTATGTCAGTGTATCCCCCTATTTCTGCCCAAACAGTTTTTTAAGTTCTTAGACCAGATGGTTTCTTCTTTTTTGTGGAGTGGGCGGGCCCCTAGACTGAGGCTCACTCTATTGCGGGGGTCTTTCCCTATCCAATTTTTTAATGTATTACTGGTCTTCACATATTCATAAACTGACTTATGGATAAATTCACCTAACTTGATTTGGTGTAAACTTGAAATTCAATCAATTTCTCCACATTTTTCACCCGCCTCTCTTATCTATTCATCACGGCTATTAAAACATCTGCTGTTACTTCAAATCCGAGATTGTAGTTGCTAAGAAATCATCAATTTCATCTACCAACGCCGCCTATTTGATTTGGCACGAAAGAGGCATAAAAACCATGAGAGCCCTTTACAAAGACGATGTCCTACTTAGCCCTTCAGAGCTGTCCTCAAAATTTAACCTACCTCCTTCTCAGTTGTTTCTCTACTTTCAAATTAGACACTGTGTCTCATCCCTGTTTCCAAGTTTCCCAATTCTCCCTGCTAACCCACTATGGGTTGACCTTCTGGTTCTTTGGCCTAATCAAAAAAAAAATCACCTCTATCTAATATATATATATCGTACTCTTATGGCGACTGATTCCGACTCATCAGGTAAAATTAGAACCCCCTAGGAGAGTGAATTAGGTCCTGAACTGTTTGACTCATGGTGGGATAAGGTGAATCTCACCATATGTTCAAATACATCACGTGCTAGGCTACAGCTTTTACAGTTTAAAGTAATAAACAGAGTTCATTTTTCAAAATCCCATTTATCTAAAATCTTTCCTTCAGTTATAGACCAATGTGACAGATCTCAAACCTCCCCTTGCAACCTAATCCATATGTTTTTCAAATGTCCAAGTTTACACAAGTTTTGGAGTGATTTATTTTCTGTAGTTTCAGGGGGTTTTGGAATCCAGATCCACAAAGACCCTCTAATTGCCATATTTGGAGTTCCAATGACCCCTCTTAATCTATCTCACCAGCAAAGTGAGATCTTAGCTTTCTGTTCTCTTCTTGCTAGTAGCTGTATTTTAGTTCTTTGGAAATCTCCCACACCTCCACCTGAATCACTATGGCTTAATACTGACGTTTTTGAGGGTGGAAAGATTTCACTGACAGTGAAGGGTAGTGCCGAAAAATTTACCCACAGGTTTACAACCTTGTGTTTAGAACAATGCAATTTACCCACACTGTGACTGGGCTGAAAAGATTTGTAATTTGCTCTTATTTAATTTAGAAATAGAATTTTGCTGGCTGTAGTCTGAATCCGGTTTCAAGCAATTATTCAGCCACCAAGTTGGAATGTTTAGAAAAGTAAAGGATCTGAAAAGCCACTTATTTATAGTAGTAATGATCATGCTGCACTACAATGGGTAGGGATGGGAACTGATAAAACTTTAGCAATTCCAATTCCATTCCATAAACCTGAGGCTACAACCCCACACCAGCACAAAGAGACTTTAAAGTGATCATCACAATGAGTCTATGGTAGAAACATGAACAGGTAGAAATGGAGGCTGCAGCCTGACTGCTAATCAGTTTGTTACCTGTTGAAGTTCAGCAGTGGCTGGCTTCACCGCAAATGTTGGCTCACTTTATCACGGTGCTGGGCTAGGATCAGCATTTAATCAGCTTTAACATCACTCTGGGTGTTTCTGGCTAGCTTAGCATTAGCATGCTGTCTATGCAGGTACTTGTGAAGAGCCAAAGTTGTGTTAACAGTATGATGTAGTTGTTTCTATCCTGTAGCAGTCTCCACTTTACCATCTCACTCTTGTCGTTTTGTGCAATAAAAAACAAAAGTAATGTCCACTTCCACGCTGGAGATTTTGCCACTATTTTCCTCCTCCAACACACAAACTGAAATCAGCTGGTCATAGTGAGAGTGCAAGAATTGACAAGTGGGATTGATAGGCAGGCAGAGTAACAATTCCAAGGAATTGGACAACTGAGAACCAGTTCTTGTAAAGCACTGAATTCCCACCCATAACTATGGGTGTTCAGAACCAAGCTGAGCACCCGACTCATCAAGTGGGCACTCTAGCTTCAGGAATTCACAGTCACTATGGAGTACAGGAAAGGCAACACTGTGCCTGATGCTCTCTCACCAGGCAGGATGTCTATAGCGAACTTGTATAGGTTGCAAGAGAGCAAGGTCTTTGCAAATCACCTCCCCCAGATTGTGAGTCTCCTGTGCCTACTCAGTAGGCACAGGAGACATCAGGTTGCCTGCCATTACATGTGGATAGGGCATGCTTGGAAGAGAAGATTGCAAGCACAGCTTATGACAGTGTGGACTCCGATTGACTATTTTCTGGTGAGTCCAGTAAGAGATTATGCAATTTTAATCATGAAAAACCTTGTACTAGTGATGTCCCTCATTCCTTGCAGATATAAAGGCTCATGCAGTCATGGTCCTTGTAGGAGATGAAGAACAGGAGATGAAGAACAGGATTGGTACAATGAATAATCTGGTCCAGTAGGATTCCATTAAGTCTGGTCACCTGAAGGGTGGTTAGAAGAGTCTCTAGGGTGACCCATAGCTGGGTAGCCACCTCATGGTGCAGAAAACCTTGCTCACTATTCCCACCTTTACTGTCAAGCTTCTTCTTTTGGCCACCCAGACAACCACTAGCATATGCTTTGTGCACAGTAAAAGCACTTGTTGATTGTGACTGTCCTCTGGTGTTATGAAGGGCAAAGTGAGTCTCTAGCTGTATGGCCTTGGGTGGTGTCACGCCAGAGTCACATCCTTTTAACAATTCTAGTGCATCCGTTCCCATGTTGGAATCAAAGAAAACCCAGGATTGCTGATATTTGTAGTTCCTGAATGTGATTATCCACCTTAATATATGTAAAAAGATGGTCGAATTAAGGGAAGCAGTTCCTTAGCAGCCTATTCATTGCTTAACCAATGCAGAAAGGCACTATGGAGATGTTTCTTCTCATAGTCTTTTGCTAATATCCAGAAAGCTATAGCACAACCTGCAAAACTGCTCCTTCCCTGACTGAGATTCTTTTTTTTTCTTCAAAACGATCTAAAGTGACAGAAGCACTACCAGTACCCACCTGAGAGCCATGCCCCTAAGGAGGTTAGCCAGTTAAGCAATCTTTGCCTCACCTGAAGAATATTTTTGACAGAGCCATCTAAACAGTCAAACGCAATGTGTCATGAAACACAGTGTGTATGTTTTTATTGCAAGACAGCGTTCACTGAACAAAGACAGGGTTGATCAAAGAGTCTGTTATAGAGGGACAAATCTAACTGGGGTTGAGTTTCCTTGATATAAATCTGAGTCGAGATATGTCTGATGGAGAGTCAAACCTTTTAACCTGGAAGGTAGTTAGGAGAAGGGATGCTAGCTACTTGTTTTGCTGCTTTGTCCGCAACAAGGCAGCCTGGGCATCTCTCCAGATCCTGTGACAGATGAAACATAAATCTCACCTTCAGTAGCAGAAAGCAGTAGTGGTTGATGAGATGCTCAAAAGGTTAAAGACTAATTGCAGTTGATGTCTTAAAATTCTAATGGTATTCAAGCCAGGTAAGTTGTCGGTTCCACGTGGACTGGTTGAAAGAAGCTCCACACCGAAGGGCTGCCTCACACTCTTTGTTTTCTCTCTCAGCTTGACCACTGGTTTACGGGTGAAAACCAGAAATAAGGCTCACCTGTGTTCGAGGATAGAACAAAACTACTATACCCAACATGTCATCTGTGGCCTGCTGTCAGTAATGGTGTCCAGTGGGAGTTCCTGGAGGTGGAAAATATTGTCCACAAGGAGCTGAGCAATCTCTAAAGCAGAACAACAAAATGTGCAGCCTTAGAAAAATGATAATGAGAATGATGGTGTTAATAGCTGACAAGTGACAAAATCCACCACTTTGTGGGACCATGGTTGTCCAGAAGTCAGAAGAAGGTGAAGCAGACCAGAAGAAAACCAGAACAAGATGCTCTATTGCATCTCAAAAAAAAAGTTGCTCTCAAAACCTTTTCCTCCAGACTCGCTTCCTCTGCCAGAATCTAGAAATCAATGAAATACCTGCAACGCTCTGCTTACCTTGCCATATGGTGAGGAGTCTGTCCTGCTGTGTTGGGACTTTACCATTTATGAACAACTGATTTCAATTTGCTTAAAATACAAACAAACAACAAAAAACCCAAACAAAACATGAAAAGACAGGTTAGGGTGAGTTTTCAAAACAGCTTGTGCCCATTTTAAAGCTCGATCCCACAGTAACTGTATAAGGAACACTATCTTGGTGCCATTAGATGAATATGTGTGGCATTGCTGTCTAAACACTAGCATGCCCTGGGCACTCGGATAAAACTGGTGAAGAAAATGGGTTATAGACTGGCATAGATGAGGATGTAGGAGAAGTCAACCCATTTCCTAGCTCAGCTATTTTTTTTATATACCGAAACACCCCAATAACTTAGTGGAGGCAAGAGTGTGGCTGACCTGAGCTGAATCTGCTGAGTCTGCAGTCCAATTCAGGCCGGATTGCTTTCAGATGGACTCAAAATATAAACTTGATCTTTCTATTGTCAATGACAACAGAAAGATCCAGTTACCTAGAGCTCCAGAGCAGTCTGATCCACATCCCAGTTACAGTCACAGGAAGGCACCGATATACTCGGATCTTCAATTCTCCTTTCCACAAGATCACTTTCACTCAGGACTACTCACACACAGTGTGCAGAAGGTTAGTTGGAGTCCACTAACAGGTCTTATCTAACAGTTCAGTATTGAATGGACACCTTCCTCCAGCTTAAGTAGGAGACAGCTGATCACTGAATCAGACACAGGTGAGGTACTGTTCCCAGCCCAGGCGCACAGGTTTTGGCAGATGGACACACACACACAAATGGAGAGAGAGTGATAAACAAGAGTGAGAAAAAGAGAGGCAAGTGAGCCAGGAGGACTGGGAGACCATGACAATGTCATTTATTTTCAATATGTAATATAAAATAAATGCAAAATTTAAACAGCACAAAATGCAGGCAATGCAAAAAGAATGAAATAACATAAGTATTCCCATATAACAGATGCCCAATCAAAAATAGCCCATTTTAATAACAGACTTTTTCTGCTTTCCTGCAGCACGTTGCCCTCTTTTACCCACATCGGCAAATCTCCAGACAAGCAGCTCTGATCATTTACTGAGATCAACAACAGACTTTCGAGTTTGAGAGTTGATAAATATGTTTATATTGCAAAGCCAGCAAACCCTGTAAGTAATTTTTCAGAGATGGCCTTCACGGCAAGAGTTTCTGTAGGCAGACAGCATCCTCATAGCTGCACTTCAATAACTTACAAAAAGAAGCTGCACAGTTACCCTTTGCAGAGGATTCTAAAGTCAACAACCAGCCGAGTGGTTGACGCAGTATTTCTAGGATCGTTTTGAGTCTTCTAACACTCAGAAACTGGTTATTTTCTCTTGTATTTAGTTAACATAGTTTTCATTCTGAAACAGTGGTGCTTTTTGGGTCCATGAAAATGGAACACATCCAGATAATCTCTCTGTATATGGTGTCACCTTTGGTGAAAGTCAAGTTTCAGATTTGAGTGACGTTTGCACGGCATTGTGTACTGTATTTACTGTGCAGCGCTAAAGGAGTATGTCTTTGTGTGTCTGTGTCTGTGTGTGTGTGCTAGTCCTCATCAGGAATGAAAAATTCTGCTGTGGCAGAGACATATAGACCAGAGGGTGGGAAACACCCTGCATCCCAGCAAATCACACCTTGGATACACCAATCAGATTATCTTTTTTATTGTTCCCTTCATTTAACAGTTTGATATATGGAAGGTGGGCAGTGACATGAAATAATACCTCACATGCAATAACCCCAAAGTAACAAGTCTGTTTTGAAACTATAAGTGTAGAAAGAGAGATTTAGTATTGTGTTGCATATTTGACTTCTGCACATATTGTACACATTTTATTCTGCATAGATGTTATTTATTGTGACTTGCTTTCTTTTAGCCCTGATGTGGGGCAGTACTGCAGCTTCATTGTACTATTGTACAAAGTATGCCTGTGCAATGACAAGAGAGAGTTAAAGTGTAGAGAGTAAAAAGTAATAAAGTATTTGTACTTCATACTTCCCAACTTTACTCTTAAACTGTGAGATAGTGACAGATTGCAATTAGCATGCAGCACCAACAGCTGTGAAGAATCCAGCTCACGTGAATGAGCGCCTTATTAATTGTTCTCTTTATGTTAGCATACCTGTACCTGTCTGTCTTGTGACTAATCCTAAAACACCAATTAGTATTTATGATGCTAAAGTGTTTCCAATCTAAACACATGTTAGCATGGTAGCTGGCCCGTCTTTTTCAACCCTTGTTATAAATGATTAGTAGGGGTTTTAACTTAGATGTGCATTGTGCTAACATCCAGGGATTTAAAAGACTTGTTCCTAAAGAACCGCATTAATGTTGTGTGAGTGCAAACTGCATGAAATTTCCTTGCACCATTTGCTCACTCAACCCTATAAACTCCAGTGGTAATTGACAGCACATTCCCTATGACTCCACATCTCATCAAATCATTCTTAATACATGTTAACACACCATAGGGGGAGAAATAGTCAAAGGCAGCATTATCCAAATTGGTCTCATGAATAATGTAGATACATGTAACGGTGCTTGGTTATCATGTTAAAAGGTCCTTTTTATGGCAAGCATTCGCTCTGATTAATCTGAGGTGTCTTTGAATTAATTCTCAATGCAAATTCACCATGACACAGTTTTAGAGAAGGAAAGAGAGCACAGGTCATTTGAATACTGGTGACACTTGATGATACATTGTTATGCTTTTTAAATAGCAATTAAATCAATTATTCCCTTAGGTTCTTCCTGCCAACACCCACATAACACTTAATGGACCCGAGCTTTAGTGAACCCAGAACAAGTAATGTGATCATGACAGTATGCGTTTAATGCAACCCAGTGCTGCAGCAAGGAACAAAGGGGGTTGCAATAAGGATTAATCCGCATGTTTAAACACTGTCCCTGTTCAGCTCTGAATGTAAATAGACTGTGATTCACAATACATTGCTGTTCTTTTTTCAAATAAAGGGAAATAACATTTGGAAAGGGGGTTTACCTGTGTGAGTCAGCAATTCTAGGGTACCCTTAAAATTGTACATGACTTACACCTGTGTGGGGTGTATGTATGTGTGTTTTGTTATGTACACCGGGACATACAGACACACATATGTGCCCTGGGAAAACAGAATGAAATCATTTAATCCTCACAACCAACTCCTTCAATTTCACCAGACAAAGGAAACTAAGGCGAGACTTGGCGCAGTCAAATGCATGTTGACACTCAGCAGTCCATACGAAGGGTTCCTTTGGACTGCACAAACGAGTCAGAGGAGCCACTACTGTCGAAAAATTCCGGCAGAAACATCTGTAGTAGAGTTCCTGTCTTGTGGTGGGCACAGGGTAGCTCAGGACAGCTTCCACCTTCGCATTTACAGGACATACCTGGCCGTGTCCCACTTGCTTGCCGAGGTATGTCCCTACCGCCTTGGCAAATTCACATTTTGCCAGGTTCAGGGTTAGGGAAGCCTGGGCTAAATGAGCAAAAACATCCCTCAGTGTGCTAATGTGCTCAGTCCAGAACGAATATATCACGATGTCATCCAAATACACGTTACAGTTTTTAATGCCTGCTAACACAGAGTTCATAAGCCGTTGGAAAGTGGCTGGTGCATTTCACATACCAAATGCCATTACTGTCTACTGCAGGAAGTGGTCTGGAGTAACAAAAGCTGAAATATCAGAGACCCTACTAGTGAGAGGAACTTGCCAGTACCCTTTTAACAAATCTAATTTTGTTATGTAGGTGGCTGCTCCGATGCTGTCTTTGCAGTTTTCCATGCGAGGCAATGGATATGAATCTGGGACTGTGACTGCATTTACTCTCCGAAAATCAGTGTAAAAACGAGGAGAAGCGTCAAACGTCAATGTCATGCTTTAACACTGAGGTTCTAGAGGGTACATCCCCAAACAGACTAGGGTGCACTTGGATCAGGTTTTTCACATCATCTTTCTCATCATGGGGAAGATAGGAAAGGTAAATGTCTAAGGCATCAAGAACCTCAGAGTTCACAAGTCTACCACTTTGCTGACATTCACTACACTTTTCCAAACCATCATCTTGGCCTATGGGCACAGACATGAGAGACATGGATGCAGATTTTGGAAAGTTTCAACATATTTATATGGGAGAGACGTGTTTTGCGCCTTCTATCAGGAGTGCGAACAATGTAGTCTGTGTCATTGACTTTGCTCTCAACCACATATGGACCCACATATGAGCTCTTGCCAGTCTCCAGACAATATTTCCGCATCATCGCCTTTATGGTCTGATGCCATCTTTCTAGTGCGCCTTGTGACTGGGGATGGTAAGGGCTGGAAGGGATATGTTTGATACCAAGTGACTGTAAAGTCTGCTTAAACAGTTTTGACTGAAAATTGCTGCCTTGGTCGGTTTAAATAATTCTGGGCAGACCAAATGTTGAAAAAATCCCAAGCACAGCCATAGTTATGGTGGGAGCAGGGATTTTCCTGAGAGGAATGGCTTCAGGAAAACGGTTTCAGCACACATGATTGTCAAGAGGAAATGATTACTTGGTTTTGTTCTAGGTAGAGGACCCACACAGTCCACCAAGACACGCTCGAAAGGCTCACCAACTACTGGGATGGGTTTAAGGGGAACAGGTGGCACTGTCTGATTAGGTTTACCCACAATTTGGCAAACCTGACATGTTTTGCAGGACTTGGCAACGTCTTTCTTCAGACCTGGCCAGAAAAAGTGCTGAAGAACGCGGTCATAGGTTTTAGTGATTCCTAAATGACCTGACCATGGTGTGCATGCGAAAGCTCCAATATGCCACCATGGTATCCTAAGCAGTAACCCATCCTCAAGATAAAACCTCTGTGCCTTTTTATTGTTTGTTATCTTGCTTACCTCTTTAAAACACTTGTATCTCATCCTTTTCCTGATGGCTCAAACACTCATGTGAGACTGACAAAGGAAGAACCTCAGACAGAGTAGTCAGACCCTGCTCATCAAGTGCTGATTTAGAAGGGCTAGCAGCTAGCCCTCTGCCCTCAGTTAGAACAGACCCAAGAACAGTCTCACTAAGTTCACTTCCTCCAGCTTATGAGCTTGCGACCTCGTAAGGACACTGACAGAAAACACATCAGGGTGGGATTTCAACAGCTCATCCTCTTCTGGGATGCAGCTGGGTTTATCTAACACTTCAGGGACAGGGAGCACCTTATCCCCAGCAATATCATTTCCCATTATAAACTCAAGACCCTAAATAGGAAATGTGTTTCTCACTGAAACCTTGAAGAAACCAGAGGCTAACTTAGACTGTACATGAACATAATGCAACGGTGCTGGTATGTAGGCCATGCCAATACCTTGCACTATTGTGCTTGCGTTACAGGATGACTCATCACTGACTGGTAAAACGTTGGCCAGCAGAAATGATTGTGAGCCACCCTTGTCCCTCAGTATTCTCACGGGCTTCTGATCCCCAGGAAACCCTGTTAAGGAGATAAAACCATCAAAAATGAAGGAGGAAGCAAAACAGAATATATTCACACAGGACACAGAACTATCACAATAAAACAGGAAACCAGTGATTCAAGCACAGGCGTGGACAGACTGAATATAAGGAACAGAGCGAGCAAGAGATACGACTGGGAAACAGATTAATAAACATGGAGACAGAACTAAACCTACACATGAAACACTAAACATGTAAGGTACAGGAACAAAACCTAAAAACTAGAAATCACAAAGAACTAAAGAACATAGGAAGCTAGAAACACAAATGACTAAACCCTAGAAAACACTAAACCAAAGCATATTAAATAATCAAAACATAACCACTGGGTCACCAGACCAAGGACCATGACAGAACCACCCCCTTAACCCTTAAGGGACGGCTTCCAGACGTCCCTAACAAAACACAAACTCCAACCCACCTCGGGTGGGCGGTAGGGGGTCCACGGCAGACAGCTCAGGACAGGAGGCAAAGAAACATAACTGTTCAGGGGGCCGACCAGGAGGTCGACAGTAGTGATGTTTTGGTAGCGAACAAAACGGCTCTTAGAGCCGAATCTTTGAAGTGAACGACACGAGCCGGCTCCTTATTGGGAGCCGTGTTTTTTGTTTTCTTTCTCTCACCCTCTCTCTCGCACTTTTTTTCCGCTTCACTCCGCACGCGAGCCTTGTGCTTTGCGCTGGGCAGAGGGGGGAGGGGCGGTAGTTACACTCGCAGTAGCACAGGAACAGAGCGGGAGGGAGAGAGAGAGAAAGAGAGCCAGGGACAACAACGTCACATTAGAAAGGTATAGTAATCATCCACAACTATTTTCAGTTGCGGATGATAAAGGATTCAGAAAGTTTATTCATGCAGACCCATATGACAGAGAATATGCATGTTCTTTTTGTTTTCATATTTTAATTTATATTTAATTGTGTTGTGGTTTGCAGTGTTTTGTGTTGTTTCACTTAAAATTTGTTTAAAAGGAAAAAGCTGAAAATTTAAATAGTTAAAAGTTGAAATGTGAATAGTTGGTTTTTGTATTATATGATTTATTTATTGCATTTTATGTGGAGTAAATAAATAAAAGTATATTTACGGTGGCCCCTAGAGACAAAGCACGTACAAACTCAAAAACACGTAAAAACTCCATAGTACGTACAAACTCCAAAACACGTAAAAACTACAAAACACGTAAAAACTCCAAAACACGTACAAAACACAATGGAAGTGCTCCAGGATGCTAGGGGGCAGTGTTGAGCTTTTGTTATCTAGTGGCTACACAAGCCAGGAAGTACCGACGACTGGATTTGGTGTGTGGTCCGGTCGTTAAGTCTGACGTCACTAGCCGTGTCTGGGCCTAAACTCCGCTGCAGTTCCATATATCAAACAATCACTATGGCATTACTGAGAGTTGAAAAACTGTCTAAAGTCTTTCATCTTCAATAAAATGATCAGCATTCTGCTCTACCAGGTGTAACAATTGAGTTTAACATCCAGGCATCCATGAAAACGGAATTTATGACATTTAACGGCGTTAGAAGTTAGCAGGAAGTTAGCTCGCTAGCTTCTATCTAAATACAATATAGCATGTCCTGACTGCGGGGTTTTGGAAACAAATTAAAACGTACAGCTCTGTTATCACTTCCAACATAAATGAAGACAGAAAACTAAACAGCAGTGATGTTTGTAGGGTTACTGAAGTTTGGCTAGCTGGTATATAATGATGTGCTACGTGACCGCTAGCGACACAGATATGTTAGCATAACATAAACAAGCTAACTTTTTTTCCACTCGATAAAAGTTAACGTGAGTGTTCTTGGTGGTCAGGAACAAATGTAATCGCATGGCAGGATGCTGTAAAAGGACCAAACTTCAGCCAGGAGAACAACTGAGATAATCCATCCACAATACGAGGTTAGTCATTCATATACTGCTGCATGGGCTGGCCTGTAGTTACATCCTAAGGTTTTAAAAACTGAGCTTAAATAAATGATTAGCGGTAATAAAAGCCGAGGGAGGTCAACAGTGATCACTGACTGTTTTAGGAGCTTTTTGAGATTAAATAGAAGAAAATACATAACATTAAACATGTTAACAACACAAAAGCCATATTAAACGCAGACTACTTTAGGCCCGGAAGTAGGATTCGTCACGTCATCACTTAACGACCGGATAGTAACAGGTAAATGAACATTTTTTTAAAATTATTTGAATATATATGACTGCCTGTGTATAAATACACAAACAATACACATATGCTTTCAATTGTGTCATTTAAGTGATCTAGGTAGCTCTGTTTTGGAAGTTCAGTTAACGCTAGAAATGTGTTTTGGAGTTTGTACGTGCTTTGTCTCTAGGGGCCACCGTATATATTTATATGTAAACATATATAAATAAAACCACGGGGTTTTTTTTACATTAGTAATTCCTTTTGTGCATAATTTTATATTATTGTTAATAATAAATTAATTAAAGCAACAAAACAACCTGAAGAGCCGGTTGGGAGCCGAAAGAGCCGGCTCTTTTTAGCGAGCCGAGCCGAAAGAGCCGGTTCTCTAAAAAGAGCTGGAAATCCCATCACTAGTCGACAGCACAGGAGTCCAGTTCACAGTTCAAGGGGCCGGCCGCTTGGGAACTGATGGCAACAAAACAGATCAAGGGGCATGAGGAAGTGCTGGAAACAGTCAGCGGCGTTGGAGGTGCAGATGACAGTGCAGATGGCAGCATGGAAGCCGCAGGTGGCTGGACCAGCTCGCCTGAGCCTCCAGCAAAAACAGGAACGAGTGCAGGTACCTGCTGGACACTAGCTGCTTCCACCCGAGGAGCAAGTACAGGTGCAGAGGTCGGCTGTGTCCTGCCTGGCCTCACCTTGGGGGATCATGGGTGCTGGGGCAGACCGGATGCCAGCCACTCCCACCCGAGGAGTATTTACGGGTGCAGGAGTAAGCTGGGTCACCACCACGATGGGTGCCGGGACAGGCCCAGGCAATGGCTGGGCATTTGCTGCCCCCACCCAAGGACCAGGTACGGTTGCAGGGACGAGCACTTAATATAACATCTTGGTTTAAATCAACTTTGACAAGTTTTGTTAAGTAATCCGTAAAAGTGCAAAACATAAACAAACGTGGGATAGTAAACGTTTGCAAACCATAGAATAAAGATAAGATATGGCTAAATCAAAACAAGAATGGTAACTAAGAACAAAACTAAACTCTCGGTGTTCTCACCCACTGTCACAAAGACATTGATTTAAAATTAGTCTTTTTGATAGTTTTTAAATTCCTGTTGATAAAACAAAACTTCTAAGGCATTAAATACATAATAAGAGTTGTGGTAAAAATGCATTCTAAACTATACATCACCAAGCAGTAAGACAAACATCTCAAGTATTTGGGGAGCTACGGTTGTCACAATATTCCAAATTTCCTCTGTCTCTATATTTGTTTCATGCTCCTATTCCCAGGATGCATTCAAATCCATCAACCTATAGGTAAGAAAGCCCCTCTCTTGTCTTTTAGTCTGGCACTTCATGTGGAGATGCAAAGACTGTGAGAGGCTGATTTCCAGAAGATCTGAATTGCTCAGGCACTACAAACTAAATCACAGGCATTACCGATGGGGCCATTTATATCCATGTACTTAGGTTGTGTATTTAGATTCAAGACCTGGCTCTTACTGAGCCCTTTATCAAGAAGTCCAACAAATAGTTACCAAAGACTTAACCAGATTCACATGCCCCATTTTTGATTATAATCAACTTTCCACTGAGAGATAATTTTTTTCAACACATATTTGAAAAATAAGGAAAGTCCCACATGTGTGTTCAAGGACTGTGCCTATAAATCAATATTTACGAGAACTTCAAAAGTCATAAATACAGAAAACATTGCAATGCATTTAAGTCTGGGATTACTGAAAAAATCTGACTGAGTGGAAACAGGGTGAATTACAAATATGACAATGGAGAGACAATGAAAGGGTCATTGTGGACAAAATGGCTCGTACATTTGCGTACAGGCATCGGGAGGTGTTGAATGAAGAACCTGGCACAGAGGATTTCAAGGACAGATGGGCTGCACTGTTTGAACAGAAAGAGGAAGTAATGCAGATTTAATTTTTATTTACTAATTTCTTTGCAAATAGTAAATGTATTTTAAATTTGTTTTTCAAGTTAATGCAGAGTTGCTGAGGCTCATGGTTCTTCCCCTTGAGCAGACTCTCATGGCCCAGTTAGGCAGGCACTCAAGTCAACTGATCAAAGTCATCCAGGCCAAAGGAGGAGCAACACGTTCAAAAATGGCTGGCATCATGAAATATGATGAGGTATGCATATTATCAGTGGGTGCACTTATTGAAATAAGCTATGGCCATTAACTTCTTTCCTTTTAAACAAAGAAATGAAGATAACTAGTTACTTTCAGATGACCTTTTCTTTTAATTGCCAATACGTTTTTGATACACTTTGGTGTAAAGCTGGCATCATTCAAAGAAAAGCACGTTTGCCTGTCTCTTGCATTTCCACTGCATTAAGCCTGGTTATAGTGAGCCTGTATTGTGACTCATTTATAAATTCAATAAAATACACTTTTACAGCCAACTTGCAAGATGAACAGATGTAATGTCGCCAGATTTAATTTTCCTTCTGTTACACCTACATTTTTAACTTTTGAATGTTAGACTAATAGCAATAGCTATGCTGTAAGATGTCTTTAATGACACATTCACAAGCTTTGCATCTTGAAGTAGATTCTAGCATTTACATGTTTTTTGTTTTCCAAATTCTGCAGTGAAAGATTAGTTACTGTCTTAAAGGTTGAACACATTATTGGAGTGGAGATGATGCTCAGATGGAACTCAAACAATCCACCATGGCACTGCTTATTATTCATGAGGGGTGAATGATGAGGGAGGGTGACACTGGCAGAGCCACTGAGGGAGTAGAGCTGTTGCATGACCTGACTTCAGTTGCCTCAGCATGTGTCCTGCTGGGTGTGATGCATGCTCTTAACCTGGCTTATCCAAATCCTCTGCACTTCACATTTAAAGTCTTCCAAAAAGTTTTCATGCAACTTGAGCAGCACAAGATGTCTCCCAAAGTTCAGAGTTTGTTTGGGAGACTTCAGTGTCTGTATTGTGAGCGCTGATGTACTGTGCCAAAGGACAGATTTGTTTTTGATTGAACAGAAGAGCTCCATGTCTCGGACGCTTAACAAGGATTTGAACTGGACTTTCTGATCTTCTTTGACATTGTGCGCCATATGCACAAAGTAAAATGTACAACAAATTTTTGGCCGGTTACAGAGATTTCATTGGATGATGGCAAGTGTCATGCATCTGCTCAACATATGTTTGCCGCCTCACAATTTGTGATCAACACAAACACAGTGATGTTACATGATTCAATTGGAAAAATTATTATAGGTAGGAGTCAATCATGCAAATTGGCCAATAGAAGCCAAAGTTACTGCTCTGCAGAATTCAAAGAGGACATGAAACACTACACATATAAAGGTTAATTTACATCATGGATCCCTGCAATCAAACACTGACAGAGATGTAACTCTGCCTGTGAAGCTGGACTTAAGGATGTGCTTAGAGTTAGTGTTAAAAACATGCTTAGTGCTATATTCTGTCATTGCAGAACATGATATCACCTACACCAGCGGTCCCCAACCTTTTTTGCGCCACGGACCCGTTTATGCCCGACAATATATTCATGGACCGGCCTTTAAGGTGTCGCGGATAAATACAACAAAATAAAACTAGTACCGGTACCGAAAAAAAGAAAATTTATTCATAACACACGTGAAAAGACCCAGGAAAACAGAGTTAACGATAAAAACGATAACAAAATAACACTGAAAACTGATAAAAACCCTGAAAACCATACATTTCACACCTGAGCCTCAACTCTCGCGGCCCGGTACCAAACGACTCACGGACCGGTACCGGTCCGAGGCCCGGGGGTTGGGGACCGCTGACCCTACACTGTAAAATGTAATATTGTGTTTAATTAAAAATATTAAATAGGCTGAACTCAATTTTTTATCAATTTGTTATTAGAACTCGATTTAAATAAGTTACCAGTACTTTTTATGCAAAAATGCTGATAAACTCAATTTATTTGAGTTATCTTAACTTAGAAAAACTAAGTAAGCTGGAAGTTTTGCTTCTCAGTGCGGAAGGATGAAAGATGTGTTTTGAAAATGCCACGTGACTACCGTCCTCCTCCATCTCGGATCAGTCCGCATGTTCATGGTGCCAGCATTTTTTATGGAATATGTTGAGCAAACCTGAAGAAGCATCAGCTCAAGAGATTATTGTCATTGCTGTGGATCTTTACCTGATACACTGACTTGGTGAGTAAATGTTTACTCTTATTCAAACTGATTTTGTGGCTTCTCTTAGTTTAGCACCAGGTTTATAATCTTGCCAGCTAGTTAGTGTTAGCCTAGCGTTGCTGCTGCCGCTGGGCTCATGTTACTTAAAAATTAACACCACAGCCTTAAAAACCTTACATAAAACTATGTCGGTGAAATTTAACTTAACTAACTAACTAACTAACTAACTAATTATATATATATCATGTTTAACCTGAGTAGCAAAAGACCGCAGGGGGTTGAAAACAATAAGCCAGGAGTTAGCTGTGCTCCCGGACTCTATCGAGCCTTGACCTCCCGGTCAGCTATCGCGCTGGTGGATAACAGAGCTCTCCGAAAACCTGGAAGCACTTTTGCAAATATGTAATATTTTGATAAATTAAGTAGATATTTGAGCATTACACAGCTACATTCTCGGCTGAAAATATCTTAAAAGGTTATTTTGTGACCCAGAAAGGGTAGTCTGGGGAAAAGGAGGATGCATTTGTCACGGGTTGTTGGAGCCTGTGCGTACTTGTAAGTGCGGCAATGGCGGAGGAGCGCGGCTAAAAAACTTATTACTTTTTCTGGGTCACAAAATAAACTTTTAAGATATTTTCAGGTGAGAATGTAGCTGTGTAAAGTTCAAATATCTGCTCGATTTATCAAGACGTCACATATTTGCAAAAATGCTCCGACGTTTTTGGAGACGTCCATTTTTTTTCATGCTTTGTGGCAGCTTTTGAACATCTGTGGCATCTATTAATGTCAAATCTAGCCTTTATTTAACAACATAAGCAATCTCTATGTTACAATGATTGCACAGCCATTAAGATCAAATCGGTTTCTGAAAAATGTTCTGTTTTTTCTCCCTCTGCTTGCTTCTTACTGTCTTTGAGGCTCGGGACCAGCACTCCTGTTGTTGGACAGAAAGACATCAACTCAGTGGTAAGTATTTTGGTTTTCCAATATATTAGCAACTGTCAGTGACATTTATATTAATCAGGCTGAACTTTAATCATACTTTAGATCAGCCTGTTTTACTTATTGTTTTATTTGTGCTTTGGTTTGGGGAAGTTGTTTCTTTACTGATCTTTTCCTGTCTTCTGTTATTAGACTTGAGATATGACTGCACTATGCTGTTGCTGGTGACTCCAGTTAATTCTACAAGACATGCTGTGTAAGTAAACAAACAACAACAGTTTGTCTGCATTTCTTGAAAGATCACATCCCCCAAACTTAGTTTAGAGGGTCTACACTGTATATAGTGAAGTCTGCAAGTTTTCTAACAGCAAAATTTGTTTTGTGCCCAAATCATTTTGCACATCATTAGAATGAAAGTCATTGGCCATGTTTGCATAGCCCTTTTTAAAATGATGCTTTCATGACATTATTGTGTGTTGGGTGGGGGTCAGGGCTATCCAGACTGACAATTGGGACATTGAATGTCACCTCTCCGGTGGGGAGGGAGCCTGAAATTGTCTAAATTGGAGTCTGTTTTATACCAAATGCAGAAAAAAATGTTTTAAGAAAGCAATTCAGCAGTTCATGTTCCAAAAAATATGATTGTTTTCTTGCAGGACACCAGGAGAGATGAGTCCTCCATCACAGATGGTGTGGTCAGTGAAGATGGTCGCCTGCAGGTTCAAGCTCATTGCATCTCCAACCCACATCCACTGCCACTGTACTTAAGGGAAGTTAAAGACTTTCTTCTGCACCTACATTTGGATCACCTCGATCTATGATAGTCATTCAGGCAGTAATGCCTGGACTGGAAACAAGCCATCCTTAAAATATTACAACATTCCAGCTCCTGTGTTGGAATGAAAAGCAAATGTGTTGTTTAAATCAGAGACTGCACTTGTGACAGAACAACAAATATTTTATTTTGATTATATAAGTAAAGTAAGTACAAAACAAACTTGTGGTAGGCCTAAACTTATTTTCAGAATAATTACATCTGAGACTTTGTTTATTATTAAACAAACAATTATGGCAATATAATTGTTTGTTGTTCAGCAGAACAGTGTCCAGTATGTTGGCTGTTATACTTTGTTGTGTTTGAAAATAAAAGTTGGGCTCATTTTAACATCATTACAAAAAGTGTTGTTAATTATTTTTAATCATATTCAGGTTACCACAAATAGTTTTTTCATTTAGTTGAACTTGAAATGTTTGTCAGTAGGTAAACAATTAAAATTGTACAGTCAGAAATATCAAGTTATTCTTAATACTGCAGACTTGCAATGTATAAGTTGTCCTAACAGTCATCTTAAGTAAGCTTTACTTAGTTTTTTTGAGGCAACGAGTTTCTTCAATTTTTTTGAGTTCTGGGAACTAACAAGGCTGTACAGTGTACTCAAAATGAGTAAGTTGCCCTAACTTGGTCATCTTAAGTAAACTTGATCCAATTTTCTTGAGTTCTGGGAACAAATGAGCTTGTACAGAGTACTCAAAATAAATAAGTTGTCCTAATTTAGTCATTTTTAGCTAAGCTTTACTCAATTTTTTTGAGGCAACGAGTTTTCTCAATTTTTTTGAGTTCTGGGAACTAATTAGATTTTACAGTGTAATTGGCTGGTTGCAGCTAATAGTATATGTGAGCTAACTAGTGAGAGAATTGATAACTCAGAGGAAAATAAGGACAGTAGAACTAAAATGAGTTTCAGAGGATCACATTTGTGCTGCCACTGGCTGCAACAATGAGTTTTATTTATACTCTCCACTTTCACTGTCTGTCTCTTTAGCAGTAAGAAGCTGTTGATGACTCACCCATTTAACAAAATTATTTTCTAAGTTCTAATTAGACGACCATCTAGAAACTTTTTTTGGATTAGAGTTACACTACGGATAGTTTTTTTTTTCTGTTGTTGAATTTGCTCAATCCAGTTGAATGATTTCATTCATTCATTTTTGTGACTCAGAATTTCATGTTACAAATTATTCTGCAACCTTTATTTTACAGCATTGTGCAGTATATAACTATATATGATTCAGAAATCATCTCTAGTTATCTTTTGCAGTTTAAAGTGTTTTATTGTGTACTTAAATATGTACTTAAATAGCAGTGTTGGACTTTTTTTATGTGTCCATCTCAACTTACAGATCCTGAATCATTTTGATGGTAAAAAAGAACAGTACATTTCTGTCCCTAATTTCAATACTCAGAAACAAAAGAAGCCACAAAGTGGGTTGACGGACACACACACAAAGAAAAAACTTGAAAAGTATTTGTTATAGGAAACTAAAATTTCACAACACTGATTATATAGGTTGAAACTTTTCATGCAAATTGGAGATGGTCGAGTAGGAAATGTTCTAAATTGGTTGATTTGAGATGGTCCATGAGACTTGTACCTGTACATCCGTTGGTTTCCTTCCAACCTGCACCACTGGTAAGACATCAGATGCTCGAGCTGGGTTCAGGCTTTATTAAGATGTTACAGTGTTGGCGTGCAGTGAGGACAGAAGCCCCTAGATGGGAGAGCTTGCATGAAAAATGGAGATCCAGCTCTGTCACCAAGTCACAGGATGTGGCTTATCAACCCATATTTAAATGTCTTCTGTTGGTGGATTGGATGCATGTATTCTTGTGGTCTTTTCATTTGTCTGAACTAAACATCCTGTGTTGGCAAACCGCAACTCATGGTAACACGATGGCAGAAGAGCACCTGTGCTAACGGTTGACTGCTGGCTTTGTTTATACAATGTTTTTCAGTGACAGACACAGCGGCTTCATTTGAGCTAGAGTGTATTATATACTGCTGTGTCACAAATAACACATAAACGTAATTGATAGTATATTTTAATAGAGCATTTTTTGTTTTAGAATAAATGATTCCTTTGCAGCAGAACTAATACGAGAACTATTATCTCAATCTCTCAGGAGTTCACTGCTCACACTCACATTATTTATTGTACTGAAGTTAGAGTGAACTGTGCTCAAAATCATCATAGTTTCTATATCTGTACATAAAATATCTTTTTAAGGGTAGGGTTATAAGCAATAACAGCTCCTTTGGTATCTGAATGAATACACAGCATGAACACAGTCTGTAAGTGATCGTCTTTGTTTTGTGTTACATTTGTATTATTTACATTAAATATTTGACAAGCCATTATATTTTAGCTCACGACGAGTAAAACAGAACAACGCAACTCAAATAAGGCATGCTCTGGTGAACACAAGTTTCAAAATTGCTGCTAGGGAGTGTGTGTGTGTGTGTGTGTGTGAGAGAGAGAGAAAGAGAGAGAGAGAGAGAGAAAGTGTGTGGTGGGGGGTTTAACCTTTTCTCTATGTCTAGTCATACTGATGACTCAGTGAAGACCAAATCTTTCCAGATTTTTCCTGTATCCATTACAGACACCTTTCCAAATGTGTTCATCGGATGCAAAGGGGAAGTTTTACATAAGAATTTGTGTTGCTGCAAGAAATCGTGTGGGGTTTTTAGTTTTGTTTTTTTGAGCTGTGTAGGCACCAGATGTCTATTTTATATTTTGGGTTAAACATTAAGTTCAGATTTGATGAGTGATTTCAAAGATGTTTATCATCATTTAAAGCATTTTGTTTAGATCAGGTTAACCAGCTAAGTAAATGACATTGCACTGTTTGCGATCAGGAGCTAAAATAGGTGCTACCACTTAAAGAGTGCATTTATGGAACAAGTGGAAATGTGGATTAAAGCATCAGAGGAGTGTTCTGACCTTCAACAACAGGATGTTAAATGAAAGGTTTTACCATAAAGCCAAACAGCTGCTTAAAGAGCATTTGGAAATGACTACAAAATTGCCCTGTCCTACATGAACAAAGTCTTGAGCTGGACACCGATCAAGCCAGAGGACGCAGAAGCTTTAAATGCATTTTCACTCTTTCTGACAACTTGCCTGTAACACCATGGTTGAAGTGAGCTACATGGAAAACTCTGTTAATGTTGCAAACTTGAAAGCCTTTGTAGCAAAACTTCCATCCAAGCTATGTGACAGATAGAGAACTGCTGTGTGAGGTACGCAAGAGCAAAGTGACAGAAGCAAGTTTAAGGATGCGGTGGAGTTTAATAATAAACAACCTGAAATTGCTCTTCATCCAGCCTTTGGTGGCGTAAAGCAGCGGTTCCCAACCTTTTTTGCGCTATGGACCGGTTTATGTCCGACAATATTTTCACGGACCAGCCTTTAAGGTGTCGCGGACAAATACAACAAAATAAAACCAGTACCGGTAGCAAAAGAAGACTTATTCATAACACACGTGAAAAGACCCAGGGAAACTGAGTTAACGATAAAAACGATAACAAATACATTTTACACCCGAGCCTCAACTCTCGCGGCCCGGTACCACATGACTCATGGACCGGTACGGGTCCGTGGCCCGGGGGTTGGGGACCGCTGGTGTAAAGGATGCCACAACAAAACAATAACAAAGAGCAGAAAAGGTCGTAATGAAGAAGTCATTCACCCCAAATATCATACACTTGGACAATCAGGAGACACAAAGCCAATGGAGAGAACACTCTGTCACACCAACTACACAAACTACGTCTGTTTTGTAAGCACATCATAGACTTCTGTAGTAAAATGAAAAACTTGAATTCTTGAAAGGCAAAGGACTTAACACTGAAAGTCAAACAATTTTTAGTGCCCTTGTTTGTACAGAGTTTAAGGATCGTGGGCCAACTGGGGTGAAAAAGATGTGTGCACACCTGCAATTGTTCCTGTCCAGGTCATTGGTGTTTTTGTGTAACTTATCTACGTGGCAGTTAATTTAAAAGTGTATAGATAACTTCTTATTTTATAGTGTAGTCTTCACATGCTTCATCCCAAGCACACTCTCTGTGTATTCACTCATTCATTTATAGTCACAGTATTCAATTACTGTTTCTTTACACAGCATTTAATCTGTTATTAGACTCAATTGGCTTCTCTCAAAATGTAAAAGAACCCACCCACCACTTTAATCACACTCTAGATCTTGTTTTAACATATGGCATAGAAACTGAACATTTAACAGTGTTTCCTGAAAACCCTCTCCTGTCTGATCATTTCCTGATAACATTTACATTTACAATAATTGATTACACAGCAGTGGAGAGTAGACTTTATCACAGTAGATGTCTTTCTGAAAGCGCTGTAACTAAGTTTAAGAATATAATCCACCCACTGTTATCATCTTCAATGCCCTGTACCAACACAGAGCAGAGCAGCTATCTGAACGCTACTCCAACAGAGGTCGATTATCTTGTTAATAATTTTACCTCCTCACTACGTACGACTCTGGATACTGTAGCTCCTGTGAAAACGAAGGTCTCTAATCAGAAGTACCTGACTCCGTGGTATAATTCTCAAACACGTACCCTAAAGCAGATGACTCGTAAGCTGGAGAGGAAATGGCGTGTCACAAATTTAGAGGATCATCATTTAGCCTGGAGAAATAGTTTGCTGCTTTATAAGAAAGCCCTCCACAAAGCCAGAACATCTTACTATTCATCACTGATTGAGGAAAATAAGAACAACCCCAGGTTTCTCTTCAGCACTGTAGCCAGGCTGACAAACAGTCAGAGCTCTGTTGAGCCAACCATCCCTTTAACGTTAACTAGAAATGACTTCATGAACTTCTTCACATATAAAATTTTAATCATTAGAGAAAAAATTACCAATAATCATCCCACAGATGTAATATTATCTACAGCTACTCTTAGTACCATTGATGTTAAGTTAGACTCTTTTTCTCCAATTGATCTTTCTGAGTTAACTTCAATAATTACTTCCTCCAAACCATCAACATGTCTTTTAGACCCCATTCCTACAAAACTGCTCAAAGAAGTCCTGCCATTAATTAATTCTTCCATCTTAAATATGATCAACCTGTCTCTAATAATCAGCTATGTACCACAGGCCTTCAAGCTGGCTGTAGTTAAACCTTTACTCAAAAAGCATCTCTAGACCCAGCAGTCTTAGCTAATTATAGGCCAATCTCCAACCTTCCTTTATATCAAACATCCTTGAAAGAGTAGTTGTCAAACAGCTAACAGATCATCTGCAGAGGAATGGCTTATTTGAAGAGTTTCAGTCAGGTTTCAGAGCTCATCACAGCACAGAAACAGCTTTAGTGAAGGTTACAAATGATCTTCTTATGGCCTCTGACAGTGGACTCATCTCTGTGCTTGTCCTGCTAGACCTCAGTGCAGCGTTCGATACTGTCGACCATAATATCCTATTAGAGCGATTAGAACATGCTGTAGGTATTACAGGTACTGTGCTGCAGTGGTTTGTATCATATCTATCTAATAGACTCCAATTTGTGCATGTAAATGGAGAGTCCTCTTCACCTACTGAGGTTAATTATGGAGTTCCACAGGGTTCAGTGCTAGGACCAATTGTGTTTACATTATACATGCTTCCCTTAGGCAGCGTCAGTAGAAGACATAGCATACATTTTCACTGCTATGCAGATGACACCCAGCTCTATCTGTCCGTGAAGCCAGATAACACACACCAATTAGTTAAACTGCAGGAATGTCTTAAAGACATAAAGACCTGGATGGCCGCTAACTTTCTGCTTCTTAATTCAGATCAAACTGAGGTTATTGTACTCGGCCCTGAAAATCTTAGAAATATGGTATCTAAGCAGATTCTTACTCTGGATGGCATTACCTTGGCCTCCAGTAACACTGTGAGGAACCTTGGAGTGATTTTTGACCAGGACATGTCCTTCAACGCACATATTAAACAAATGTAAGACTGCTTTCTTCCATTTGTGCAACATCTCTAAAGTTAGAAATATCCTGTCTCAGAGTGACGCTGAAAAACTAGTTCATGCATTTATTACTTCCAGGCTGGACGACTGTAATTCATTATTATCAGGAAGTCCTAAAAACTCCCTGAAAAGCCTTCAGCTAATCCAAAATGCTGCAGCAAGAGTCCTGACAGGGACTAGAAAGAGAGAGCAGACACTGTCGCCAAAGTGCTTGATCACAGGGGGTCATATGATTGTTGGGTTTTTCTCTGTATGTATTATTTGTAGGGTCTACCTTACAATATAAAGCACCTCAAGGCGGCTGTTGTTGTGATTTGGTGTCCTTTAAACAAAACTGAAACTGATTTGAATTGAATTAAATCTTCCACAAGAGTGAGTGTTGCCAGATGATCTACCCTTCAGACAGTATTGTGTGGACACATTTGAGGTGAGACATGGTGAGTTTGTGGAGTGCACACGGAGCTGACCTCACCATTAGACACGGATTGCATAAATGGAACCTGGTTCTTGATAGCACATTGAATAGTTTGACGAATATTGTTGCTGCCAATTTTGAGCTGAAGGCAGCCACTGCTGACTGGAACGCCTGACTGTTTCAGCACTCAACATGGAATTAAGTGGACATTCAACCCTCCCACTGCTTCACATCATGGTGCAGCGTGGAGAGGTTGATAAGGTCAAGAAGAAAAGTGCTGAATTCCATCATGAGGGAGCAAATCATTGATGAAGCAAAACTTCACACCGTCGTTTGTGAGTTAGAGTCATCAGCAGCTGACCAATCAACCAGATGTCCAGAGACCTGAGGTTCTAACACCTTCTGTTGTTGAAAACAAAACCATCATTGCTTCCAGACCTTTTGGATGTTTGCAGATGGAGATGGAGTATCGGCCTCAAGTCCAGGAATGTCACTAATGGGCCACAGCAAAAAGATGCCTTTCATGTTCTCGTGGCTTTATTTTGAACCCTATTAAAATAACAAAAACAAAGTCAGAAAACAAGAAAAACAAACAAACAAACATAAGAAAAACAAAATAATTACAATAAATAACATGTTCAAAAAGGAGTAGGAAGAAGCACAAGCTTAATCATTCCCACCTCCTTTCCACCCTTTACTAAATAATCTTAATTATTTCTGTTTTTGCCCTATCATAAATCCTCCCTTACAGTTTGTTGTATTTGGTTTTATTAGACCAGTTACACACCAAGAGACATACACATTTGCAAATATGTATACATCTACACACATATTCACACGCGTACACATGTGCACACACATAAATGTATATAAACATACACATGCAGTCTGTAATAGTGGTGCCAACCATAGTGCTGCCTCCTCTCTACACTTTGCAAAAACCATATTTTTAAAAGCTTATTACACAGAGTTATACTGGGACATAGTTTCAGTTCCTCACACCGTCTGTTTCACAGCTTCTCTCCACATACACAGATTTTTAGTATCGTTCGGATGTTTTAAATTCAATTTCCGCCTCCAATTGCAACCCACATCTCTTTTAGAAAACAGTTTTACAACATTACCAGGATGGAGTTGTGTATGCTTTCAACATAATTTGTGTGACATGAACCAGATCGCTGAATTGTAGATTTTTTATTTTATTTTAAGGTTATTGTATATACTATATATATTATTAAAAATGTTATCAATTAAGGTGGCACAGTGAGGTGTAACTCTGCTCGGCCTAGTTTAGGATATAAACCCAAAGTGAATTAAGAAATACACTGCTCATTTTTTGCTTGTTGAGATTCAGCAGGCCGATATTAAAATCATCACAGACAAAAAAAACGTTTTCAATTGTTTTCTTTTGTAAAGTCCTTAAATACTTGAATGCTAGGGTCTGGTGTGTACATATACAGCTGATTGTTATATTTCTCATTTTTTCCTTGCAAAGTTCAATTATTTATACATTCTAGTAAGTTATCAGTTAATAACTGTAATAATAAATAAGTTTTATCCACATTCACAGCTATCCTTCCTCCATTTTTGTTCCTTCTATTTAAAACCTTCATACCCATCCAAAGTCCATTTCCTTTTCTCCATGTTTCAGAAATCACAACAATTTTGAAAGGTTTTATGAACTGATTCCTTGATGTTATCGACATTAGAGTACAGACTTATGCTATTAAAAAGAATACTGATCATTTTTTTATCCATGTGTGATTAAACTGTTCATCACTGCAGTAGCAACAGTTGTCACTGATGTTGGAGCAGAAATTATTCCCCAGGTCTGTGTCGATTTCCCAGTGCTGACCATAATGGTCTGTGTATTGAAATGTTCATAGGTCCAGTTTATCATAAACTGAATTATATTGTTGCCAGATGCAGTTGAAGTTCTTTCACCCTGTACCATGTGGTGCACTGTGTGTCATGTCACATACATATTCATAGGTCCAGTGTATGATGAACATCAGCACCTGTTCAGTTCCTCCATGCTTCTGATGAACAACACTTGAACGAATACTTTACAGTTTGTGTCCATGTTTGGATTTTTTCTCTGTTTTTTCAAGTAACGTGGTTTCCTGGTGATGTCAGAATTTGTTTTGTTTTGTCAGAAGTTCATTAATGACATTGGATTCCTTGTGTTTCTTCCTTTGTTTTATCAGTTTCACAAATCTTGTTTTTCTGGCTGTTTTGTCTTTTTTTCGGGGCAGTTGTGGTCAACTTCAACACCTCTGGTCTACAGAAAGGTAACCACCTTTTCGGTCTATTTTAGCATATTTTCAAAGAGATTATATGCTATTAAGAAAAGACACCAGGAAAAAAAATCCTTCATGTTTTGTTGTGTTCCATCCTACACCCACGATTAAGTGTCACCTCTGTTAGCTTTTGTTTTATACAAATATGGTTTATACAGAGTTTGTAATTGTAGAGAAATAATCGATTCATGTTGGGCATGTCGTTTTCAAGTAGGAACCTCAGAAAGCCCCTGGGGTTTAAAAGGTTCCAGGTCCAGGATGACTTTCTGCTGCAGTTTGACAGCAAAAATCTCCTGATATCTTATATCATTGCTTTCTTCGGCTGTCAGTCTGATCTTTGGGCCCAGAGATCCTCTCATACCGTTACCCTGGAAACCCACTAGCTAGTTTGGTACTAGCATCCTTCTTCCAAAACATTCCTGGGAGAGATCATTCAAATCAATCAATGTTGGTAATAAATAAGTTGGTAATAAATAGTCCACTGGTCGTACTCCAAAATCAAAAACTTTGACTACTTTTTCTGTTTTCTAAGTGAGGATAGTGAGCAATGTGTACAACAACAGTGCATATGATCACTGAGTATACATCATCGAAGCAGGTCCAGACAAAAAGGCTCTTTTCTGCTGAGTCAGGATAAAGACAAAGACCAATGTCTTTGACAGACCCATTGCAAAGATGTGTAATGAGAATCTGAATGGAGAAGTGATCAAGCCTGACAGCTATGATGAGCCATGTACATCCGTTTTTTCTTCCTCTCTCTCTTCATGTTTTAAAGAAATTGACAACCAAAAAACTTGTTATCATCTTCAACGCTGATGACACAAGTATTGGAAAAATAATATTTTTCCTGTCATGCGTTGGGACTTATGGTATGTCTAAATGTGTATATTGGTTCATATTATGTTTTAAAGTTAATAGAAATATGGTAATTGTCAGTAAATTATTAGAACAATTAGGAGACGGTAACGTAGGCACCAGATGTCCACTTCATATTTTGGGGTGAATATTTAGTTCATCTTTGATAAGTAATTCATAGATGTTTATGATTTGAATAACTGAAAATTTCAGGATTAATAATTAGACCATTTGAGTTCAATCATCTATGGTACTCATATTGGACAGTCTGTGATAAGCGCTTACTGCTTTAAGCACAAAGGTGCAATTGTTACATCGTTGAGGGAGTCTTTCTGAATGTGTACATGTGTCAGATTTTCACAATGCCTTATATTATAATGTTAATGCTTGTCTCTATAATGACTTCATTGTTATCTCTTTAATTTATAATAAATAAATAAATCTTTAAAGTGTAACTGTGTGCACCTCTCTTGCACACAGTGGATGATATTTCTTTTTAAGCGTTAGGCATAGACTCCTTTTTGAACTTGGTTTATTGGAAATTACCCAACGTTTGGGTAGTTGTAAACTATACTGTTCGGTTAAAATGATACTGACCGACTCATATGTTCTTTGGAAACGTGGGATGAAAACTCAGACTTTTGGCCTTAATGCAAAGTGTTGGTAAAAATGAAACAGCATATCATTACAAAGGCTTACTATCAGCTGCCAAGCACATTAGTGGAGAGGTGATGATTTGGAGTTTTTTGCAGCCAAAGGACCTGGCCACCTTACAGTCATTTGAGTAGACCATACATGTTTCTGTATTCTGTTTAAGTATAGAGTCAGATATGAGGACAGCTAATTGGCTGAAATTGGGTCATGCAAAAGGACAATATTCACAAACTTACCAGCAAATCTACAACAAAGGAATAAGAAAAGAATCAATATTATTGTAAGGTCTTTAAGTTACAATATATGAGGCAACTATTGTTGTGATTTGGGGCTATATAAACAAAACCCTGATGAACTCAAGCAATGTTACAAAGAAGCGTGAACTCAAATCTCCATGATGTGACACACTAAAAATATAAAGAAACTGCTAAAGGTTGTTCTACAGCAGTGGTCTCAAACTCGCAGCCCGGGGGCCAGTTGTGGCCCACGTCACCCCCACTTGTGGTCCGTACACTGACGTGAAGAAATCGAATGCAGTTTGGTGTGTGAAGTTGTGTTAGGGAGGATTTGTTTGTTGTTGAGTGCAATGTTAAAATAAGTTCTTTACATTATTTAATATGAAGGCAATATTATGAAGTTTCATGCTTTATGAATAATTCCTGGTAGTGTTACAACTCTCTGTGTCTCATGTCTAAAGTAATCCACGTGTTTGACCACATGCCCATTCAATAAAGTGAACTGAGATTATGCTGTTTGCATTCTTCATTTTCCTGGCAATTCCTGACAAGTTCACAACATTACAAATCAAACAAAGTGAAGGGAAGAAGTTATCGAGGAGACAGTGCTGCTGTCATTTAGATTGTGGACTCTAAAGCTGGAAACACTTGTATATGTTGCTGGAGCATTGCCTTTAGGGCCCAATACAGCCACATAATGCAAATCGAACACAGTGAATCTAAATGTGATTTATAGTGTAAATCCTTGTATATCCAATGACTGCATTAATCAGCTGACAGTTTTGTTACTCTGTACTTTGCTTTGGGAATTCAGTTTTCAGTGTATCTTAACTTTGTCTAAGTGTTAACTGGAGAAACTGGCTTCTCTCTCTCTCTCTCTCTCTCTCTCTCTCTCTCTGTGTGTGTGTGTGTGTGTGTGTGTGTGTGTGTGTGAATGAATATCTTGATAAAGCTTCACTAATCTCCCATTCTAATCTGATTCTCAGTGGGATATATGTCTTATGTCTATACTTAGGTGACCCACGCAGCTTCTGTTGTGCATGTTCGGTTCCATGAGATCAGTGGGAAATTGGAAAAAGATGTAGCATCTTTGTGCCACCTCAAATTGGATTGCATGGTTTCTTAAATGAAAGCAAATAATTTCATGGCTAATGGGCTTAATTTCAGGAAATTATTACAGATTTCCACAGTCTCGTTTTTTGCATGTGATTTCCTCAGAAACCTTACCACTTTTGGAGATATTGTTATTGTGTGTGCGTGTTCACTGAATTTACCGGAATTAGAGAACAGTGCAGTGCTGTTAGGCAGATCACATTTAGCACATTAAGAGTTGATCAAATGTGTGACACTGTGCTTTGACCACTTTCTTCTGATGCTGCAGTATTGTCGTAGGTATTGACGGGACCAGCACTGCTATTCTCTAAGCTTTCATCCATTAGGGACAGAACAGAAGAACAAAGTTATAGCCAAAAAATTTAAATAAAAGAAAGGAAAAATAACTGACATAAACAAGAAATAAAGATGTGATTGCCAACAAAGAAGTGATTAAGCCTCACAAAAAGTCTTCAGTTGTTAAATAAAAAAAAATAGCTGTAATTAAATAATGAATGAAGGAATCAGTCCATAAAGCTTTGATTGATGTCCAGGAAAGGGGGTCTCTCTAATGGAGGCTGGCTGACAGTGATTGCGAAGGCCCATTTACCAGCTGATGTTTTGTTATGATTGGACATGTCAGTCTTCCTCCTCTGATTAAAAAGAGAGGGGGGAGAAAGCCCAAATGCGCCCCACACCCTTTTCTTCATTTTTTCTATTCTCTTTCCATCCGCTGGCATAAAGCAGTGGGTGCATATTATTTTGTCAATCCACAAGAACAAGTGACATTCTGGGGTTTGTAAAGATGCCAACTGCCCTTTACAACTACCTTGAAGATGTTGCATTCTCCTACAAAATAAGCTTGAAACAGGTGTTTGTGGTATTCTTGACACAAAGGTTTCAAATTGATTGCTTTGTTTTCATAAACAAAATATGGTACATTTACATTTCAAATATGCTTTTAACAGTAATATAGAACAGAACATACTTAAGATTACCAGTTTGAATGACACATACAGTACTACCATGGTTCCAAACACAGGTAGCTTCAGCCTGTTCTTTATTTGATGTTTTTCTGTGTGTTTATTTATATCATTGCTTTCTAGAATTAGCTGATAACTTATTAGCAATGCCTTGTTAATGTTTTAGGGAATATTGGGGGTTACGTGACATCGAAAGAAGTTTGCATATTATTGTGAGATAGCATAGCAATCTGTAACTGTTCATCTCATGCCCACATCACACCTTGTTGTTATCCAATGATGGTCTTGCTTCCTTCCTTGGGCATATGGCATTAAAAACAGGCAAGATGGCAGCCTGCAGTGGACAAGTCCATCTCCCCAGGCTGTTAAAGTAACTGTTAGTCCAAAGCCTATGCTTGGCCCATGGTCAGTTCTTATATTTAGGGAAATGTTATCCTTACTGGCTTCAAATCCCCTGGAATCACTGTTATCTCCAACAGTATCGGAAGTTTTCTTAGAAAGATCCTGTGTTGATTTGTTTTGAGTAGAGGAATTACTGCTTGTGAAAAAAAGCCATCACCCTATGCCACCCATTCATTACCCCGTGACACCCTCTATTGTTTGATTTGGGGACGAGGGTTCGCTCTGGAGGGAAATCTGAACACCTTGATGATTAGTTGAAAGAAGAGGCCTTATTTTTCTTTTTTTTTCACCATTTCAACTGACTGTATTGAATTCAGTTGAACTAGGTTGAACTGACAAAGATCTGAATTTAACTGGATTGCTGGTCTATTTGCAAACAGACTGCTGTTTGTGGCGCTCTCATTTGGTGTTGGCTTTTTCTCCTGTGTCATTATCACACAGGGGTGTTTTGTATACCTTATCTATTTTAAAACCTAAACATAATCACTTCTCTTATAGTGTTATCTTCATGTGCTTTATCTAAAGCACACTCTTTGCTGAATCACCTGTTATATATATTCACAGTATTCATTTGTCTTTAGGGATAGCTAGCTTAGCTTAGCTCTTAGCTGAGTGACAAGCCACACACCTTCTTCACCTGTCTCGCCTGCACTTTCCTGTTCAGTGTATCAGATGTTTAGCTATTTCTTTAGTAATTTTATTTATTTTTTAAATATTATTTTTTTAGCATTTTGCCTTAAATGGACAGTCAAGATAGACAGGAATGTAGAGGGAGAGAGGAAGATGAACAGCAAAGGACCATGGGATTCGACTCAAACTCATGTGGCCACCTGCTCACCCAATAAGCTAAACTGTCGTCCTGCCACTTTTAGCAAAATGACTCTTGTAACAATTGTACAGGGACCGAACCAGATACCTTCCGATTAGTAGATGACTATGCTACTTCCTAAGCTACAGCCATCCTCACTTTGAGTTCTTACAACACTCTGCACTAAATCATTAGGTATCATTAATCTCTGGTTCTCTTACACAGTGTGTCTTTTCTCCTATTTTCTTCCACTCGCTCCAAACTGGTCAGGGCAAATGGCTTCTCCTCCCTGAGCTGGCTCTGTCAGAAATTTCTTCCAGTTACAATTTCTCCTTCTCACTGTTCCCAAGTGCTTGCTCATAGGGGGTTTCTCGATAATTGAGGTTTTCTCTGTATTATTGTGGGGTCTTTACCTCACAATATAAAGTGCCTTAAGGCGATTGCTGTTATAATATGCCACTATAAATAAAACTGACTTGAATTGAATCCATAGCAGTTTTTTTTAACCTTGGGATTCTTTGTTGTTTTGTGTGTTTATTTATATGAGGTTTTTGAATGAATGATTTTTTATTTATTTGACATATGTATTTTGATGGGCATGTTGCTGTAATATATAGTTTTTTTTTATATCGACAAGCACTGTTGACCATTTTAATACATAACGTTGATTCAAGGTAACTGGGTCCATGCGATACTGAGTTCATGAATCCAGTAGAGGAATTGGTCCAGTAGTGTTGTTTAATACTACCAGCACCTTAGTGCGTAATAGACCCAGCGGAAAGTCTACCACTCCCACTGGTCACAGCAGATGGCCCCACCCCTCCCTGAGCCTGGTTCTGCCGGAGGTTTCTTTCTGTTAAAAGGAGTTTTTCCTTCCCACTGTCACCAAAGTGCTTGCTCATAGGGGTCATATGATTGTTGGGTTTTTTCTCTGCATGTATTATTGTAGGGTCTACCTTACAAAATAAAGCACCTTGAGGCGACTGTTATTTGGCGCTATAAAAATAAAATTGAATTGAATTGAAACTGAATAGAAAGGACAAAATGAGCTACAGAAGGGGCTGTAACATACAAATAATAGAACCAAACTAATCTATGCTATAATGCCTAGCTAGCTGCAGCAAAAATATCACTCAAAGGAACCCCTTTGAAAAGGGCCTAAGTGATTTTCATTCCCCTGGTGGAATGTGCTGTTACACCTGAGGCAAAATAAGATCTTTGGTGCTGTATGCCAGTGCCTCTGTTTTCACAGAGTGTTACATCGGGCAACTAGTCACCTAAACTGGTCAGCTAAACTCACATTCTGAGTCCAGTTAATTTAGGCATGCAGCACACACAGGACACAGAGAATGCAGTATTCCCACAGGAGGAGGGACAAAAGCTGAGAAGTTCCATAGAGCTATAAGCTGCAGGAATAACCTTAAGTAAATATGTGGTAAATATGTGTTGGGGCCAAACCAGGGGCCACTGAAGAGAACTGTGTGCAAGAGGGGTGCAGAAGCAAAGTGAGAAGCAATGCAGCCTTGTATAAAAGAAACTTGATATCCAAGGACTGAATTGGTTTAAAACTGAGGCCATAAATGGCCTCCAGCACCAAAGCGAAGTAACATGAACGGATGCTGGACCGAACCACAAGTCTCAGTCATGAGCCCCTTTCTTTTTATCTTTTTTTTTTTTTGTTAGTTTGTTGAGTTATTGTCTGAAGGCCAAGAAAAATGTCCAACAGATTTATTTTCCCAAGTGGATCATTGCGGCTTTACCATACTGGTCCACTTGATCATCATTGTTTGTTATTATTTATTTAATAATAATAATTAATATTTATTTATTCTTTTTAAGTTATTACAATTGGAACAGACATTACCGGGAGGAAAGAGAAAGACGAAGACAAGAGAAGTTGGGAAGAAGCTTAAGAAAAGGAAAGGAAAGGAAAACAGAGGGGAAGGGAGACAGAGAAAGAAGACACTAAAAATCCACTAGATCACCTGCTGGGGAAAAAAACCCAAGCAAAAAAAAAAAACAACACAGTAGAGAAACTACAGCAACAACCAACATAAGCATAAGTAACAGTAAATAATAAACACTGATGCTACTGAGCAGCACACAAGATTGACAATGCACAACATGATTGGAGGCAGCAGCCAAAGAAGATGGTGTGTGTCTGTGAAGACCCGTGTGTACACCTGTGTGCACATCCGTGTGTTTGTGACCGCGGTTGTATTCTCAAGGTTTCTCCATGCAACTGTCTAATAGTAGGTGTGGGGAGTCATAGCCCTGCCGGGGCTATTCAGTTCAATCGAACTTTATTTATATAGCGCCAAATCACAACAGCAGTCGCCTCAAGGTGCTTTATATTGTACAGTAGCTCATACAATAATAGATACAGAGAAAAACCCAACAATCATATGAGCCCCTATGAGCAGCACTTTGGCGACAGTGGGAAGGAAAAACTCCCTTTTAACAGGAAGAAACCTCCGGCAGAACCAGGCTCAGGGAGGGGCGGGGCCATCTGCTGTGATTGGTTGGGGTGAGAGAAGGAAGACAGGATAAAGACATGCTGTGGAAGAGAGACAGAGATTAATAACAAATATGATTCAATGCAGAGAGGTCTATTAACACATAGTGAGAGAGAAAGGTGACTGGAAAGGAAAAACGCAATGTATTATGGGAATCGGCAGCCTACGTCTATTGTAGCATAACTAAGGGAGGATTCAGGGTCACCTGGTCCAGCCCTAACTATATGCTTTAGCAAAAAGGAAAGTTTGAAGCCTAATCTTGAAAGTAGAGATAGTGTCTGTCTCATGAATCCAAACTGGAAGCTGGTTCCACAGAAGAGGGGCCTGAAAACTGAAGGCTCTGCCTCCCATTCTACTTTTAAATACTCTAGGAACAACAAGTAGGCCTGCAGTGTGAGAGCAAAGTGCTCTAATAGGGTGATATGGTACTACAAGATCGTTAAGATAAGATGGGGCCTGATTATTTAAGACCTTGTATGTGAGGAGCAGGATTTTGAATTCTGGATTTAACAGGAAGCCAATGAAGGGAAGCAGGAGAAATCTGCTCTCTCTAGTCCCTGTCAGGACTCTTGCTGCAGCATTTTGGATTAACTGAAGGCTTTTCAGGGAGTTTTTAGGACTTCCTGATAATAATGAATTACAGTAGTCCAGCCTGGAAGTAATAAATGTATGAACTACTTTTTCAGCGTCACTCTGAGACAGGATATTTCTAATGTTACAAAAGTTGCGCAAATGGAAGAAAGCAGTAGGGATGGGTACCGGTATCCGGTGCCATTATGACATAAACGGTAGTAACCAGACCGAAAAGCAGCGCACATTTCGGTGCTTTATTTCGGTGCTTTTTTTTCCTGAGATGTCATACACTTTGGATTCTAGACAATCATTTTACGTTTCCAAGGATAGTAGGCGGGCCCAGGTACGTACGATCTTATAGAGCACAGCTACAGATTAAAAATGCCCAAGGCGAAGCGGGCAAAAGTCTGGCTGTACTTCACAGCAAAAGATGCAAATTCAGCAGCCTGCAACAAGTGCTTTAAGGTGATACTGTGCAAAGGATAACCTCCTTTGCACAGTATCACCTTAAAGCATCAAGTCTGATGAAACACCTGGCGATGCTTAGCGGTTTTTTAAAAGCCGAGAAATGCGTATTTGATAACTTGCTGCAAGAGCTCACACCGAGCACATCTACTGCGGGTGTGGTGCCTGTTATTGGACCCGGAGTTAGCAACATCCCCCAAGAACCAGAAGAGTAGAGTCTTGGCCCCTAGCCCTGCCAGCGATGACGGATGATGATGGCAGCAGCAGCAGCCGTTCTTCTCTGCGTGAGTAGCTTAATGTTGTTCGTGTGTAATTTACGTTGAGTAGGCTAACCACGTTATTACATTAATGCATGTAAGGTGAACTAGCAAACACCGTCGTAGTTACATGAGGCTGTCTTCTTGTTTGATGGCAGATGCTCCCTTCACCCTGGCCAAAAAGGCTAAAATGACCAAAGAAAAAGTGGGAAACAGCTAAACATGAGAGGTTTTTGGACAAACTTTGTGTTTTTTCCATTGTTTAAGCACTGCTTCTAGCCAAGAGTGATACCATATATGCCCTATAGCTGCAGAAAAGGCTAACATTGTTAACTTTTTACAAAAAAAACAGCTAAACATGAGAGGTTTTTGGACAAAGTTCGTGTTCTCCATTCTTTAAGCACCGGTTCGAGCACCGTTTAAGCACCGGCACTGTTTCAAAAGTACTGGTTTGACACCGGTATCGGATAAAACCTAAACGATACCCATCCCTAGAAAGCAGTCGTACATATTTGTTTAATATGTGCAGTGAAGGACATGTCCTGGTCAAAAATGACTCCCAGATTCTTCACAGTGTTACTGGAGGCCAAGGTAATGCCATCCAGAGTAAGAATCTGGTTGGATACCATATTTCTAAGATTTTCAGGGTCGAGTACAATAACCTCAGTTTGATCTGAATTAAGAAGCAGAAAGTTAGCGGCCATCCAGGTCTTTATGTCTTTAAGACATTCCGGCAGTTTAACTAATTGGTGTGTGTTATCTGGCTTCACGGACAGATAGAGCTGGGTGTCATCTGCATAGCAGTGAAAATGTATGCTATGTCTTCTAATGATACTGCCTAAGGGAAGCATGTATAATGTAAACAGAAAGGTCCTAGCACTGAACCCTGTGGAGCTCCATAATTAACCTCAGTGTGTGAAGAGGACTCTCCATTTACATGCACAAATTGGAGTCTATTAGATAGATATGATACAAACCACTGCAGCGCAGTACCTGTAATACCTGCAGCGTGTTCTTATCGCTCTATTAGGATATTATGGTCAACAGTATCGAACGCTGAAGCATTAATTAATGGCAATCTCTGACCTTACACATAAACATAGACAAATAGGCACACACACACACACACACACACACGAATATGCATTTCCACCAATACTCAGCACTCACCCACCGTGGAGACACAACGTCATAAGCCCCTTTCAAAAAAACACATGGCAAAGGGATGTGCACCTGGATAGATAGAAATGCTTAAAACCTTAATTGTAGACCTCTCCAGCAGTTTCTACAGGAATTTCAAAACATCCATAGTAGGGCAGTGGAATGGAATGGAATCATTTGGAATGCCTTCCACAAAGTGCAGAAGCAAGTTTTGCACTGGGATGCCAGGTTCTTCTCTATCCGTCATCCACAAAATGCAGCAAGCTTGTTACCACAGAGTTGCCACTGTGTCTGCATCTGTCATCACAAAAAGCAGCAGTGAACCCTTCTGATACAGGGATGTCAGCTCTCTGCCATCGATAAGATAAGATAAGATAAGATAAGATACCTTTATTAGTCCCACGAGTGGGAAATTTCATGTTAAGGCTGCCGACCTATTGCACGCAATGGCGGCACCATCTTACCCTCTGACCATACATACATTAAACAAAACATCACATGTGGAAGACAGGTCAGAGAGGTATAACAATGGAAAATGCACCACATGAGGAAAGATAAGGAGAAAAAAACATAACTCCTCCCAGACTGAGCTCCAATAGGGAGATCAGTTTGAGAACAGAAAAAAAAAACACATAGCACATGATCTGTCTTTTGAAAAAAAATAAAAATCTATCCCTCTTTTGCAAAACGCAGCAGCATGCTTTTATGGCACCGGGATGCCAGATTCTCTTTCTGTATCCCTCCTTTGCAAATGCAGCAGCATGCTTTTATGGCATTGGGATGCCAGGTTCTCTTTTCTCACTTGCAAACGCAGCAGCAAGCTTTTCTACTAACAAGTTGCCAGTTTCCATTCCCTCTGTGCCTCTTTTGCAAAATGCAGGAACAAGCCTTTGGCACCGGGATGCCAGGTTTTCTTCCCTCTATCTCTCTTTTGCAAATGCAGCAGCAAGCTTTTGGCACTGGGATGCCAGGTTCTCTTCTCTCACTCACAAACTCAACAGCAAGCTTTTCTGCCAACAAGTTCCCTCTATCCCCTTCGCAAAATGCAGTAGCATGGTTTTGGCACCGGGATAAGTTCTCTTTCTCTAACCCGCCTTTGCAAATTTTTCTACCACTGGGATGCTTGTTTTTCCACATCAATCCTTCATATGCAAAGCAGCAGTGAACCCTTCTTCCTTCAGGATGTCAGTTATTTGCCGTCTATCATTTTCACAAAAAAAATAAAAAATCTGATCTACTATCCTTCCTTTGCAATGTGCAGCAGCAAGATTCCTGACACTGGGAGGACAGGTTCTCATTTGCAAAATGCAGAACAAGTTTTTCTGCCACTGGGATGCCAGTTCTCCGCATCTAGCCTTCATATGCTAAGCAGCAGTGATTCCTTTCGGCACAAAGACACCAGGTTTTATGTCATTTGCAAATGCAGCAGAAAGCTTTTTAGACTGGGATGCCAGGTTCCCTCTTCCCTAATTTTCCTTCGCAAAATACAGCTGCTCATTTTTCCGGCACTGGATAGGCAGATTCTGCCATCTATCACTTGACAAAAAATAAATAAAAGTGTCGGGATCCTGGATCTCCTGACCCAGTGTTTTGAGTTTCTTGTGTCTCAGGGTTTTTGTATTATGATGTATGTTCTTAGTTCTCTTTGTTGCCCCAGTTTATTCTATAGTCTAGTGTCTTAGTTTGGGTTTCTTGTATTGTTTATTTTTCTGAGTATTTAGTAGCTGCCCTCTGTGTCTCCTTTTTGTTGGTCTCTGTGTTTCTTAGTTGCTCTGTCTCCCCTATAGTCTGCATCTCTATTACATTTCCTGTTTTACTATGAAGGTCTGTGTCCTACGTGAATGTACTGAGTTTCGCTTCCCTTGGGTCTCGTTATGTCCGATTTCTCATAGCTGTGCTCCCCTTCTGTGTCTCATTCCCCTCGTTATTTCCCAGTGTATTTAAGCCCTGTGTTTCTCTGTATCAGTGTCGTGATTGCCCTCATGCTGTGTGTTTCTCCCTGCATCTCCCTGTGTGTGTTTTGTTAGATTCTTCCCAGTTTAGGTTTTGTAGAGTTTTCTGTTCAGTAATAAAAGCTGCCATTTTGAGTTCAGTCCTGTTTCCAGTGAGTTTGCATTTGGGTCCAATTCCTGCCTGCACACAGCCGGATCATAATAGAAGATCGTGACCATTAAACAGATCCAGCAAACCGCTTCCAGCTGCGCGTGCGTCAGGATGCTACCTTTGCCCAGCTGGAGCTCTGCTTGAGGCCGTGGCGCACTCCTGACTACGGGTGCATTTTTAGTGGGACTCGATTGGCACTCGGCGGTCCCTGGAGCTGTTTTTTCGGACCGTGAACCCTATCAAAACAAAACCTAGAAAAACTGTAAAACGTGGTGGGGGAAAGGCAGAATTTATTTTTGATAGGTCTGTTTTTGTGGACCCGGTGGATATTCACTTTGAATCTGCCCATTGAAAGACTGTTTTTTTTCTGAGCCTGCTCCTTTGTCTACCTGTGTTGCTGCTCCCAGGGCAGGTTCAACTGGTCCCTACTCCGGCTCCCATGCTGGCTGAGGCTGTCGGTCCCTGCACCCGTACCAGCTCCTCGGGCGGGGACGGCAGCTGCCCAGCCGTTGCCGTTGCCTGTTCCGGCCCCAAGAGTGAGGGCGGCTGTGACTCCGCTTCATCCTGCACCCGTACCTACTCCTCGGGTGGGAGTGGCTGGTGTCTGGTCTGCCATATCAGCAGTGCTGGTCCCTGAGGTGAAGCCAGCCAGTACACAGCCTACCTCTGCACCCGTACCTAGTCCTCGGGCGGGAGCGGCTCGTGTCTGGTGGATGCCTGCCTCCCTTCCTGTGTCCACTGTAAGCTCAAGTGAGTCTGTCCAGCCATCTTCTTCGTGTTCAGAAGGGTTAGCTCAGCCACTGTCACTACAACAGCCACTACAACATGTATTACAGTCCTTTGCTCAGTCATTAGCCCAGTTCTTAGCTCAGGCATCAGCTTTCCTACCAGTTCATACTCCAGTGCAGCAGACACTAGGTCAGTCTTCAGTGTCTCCTGCTCAGCTCCCTGTAGCTCAGTCTCCAGTGTCTCCTGCTCAGCTCAGGGTCCCAACACCCTCTGGCCCTGCATTTGCTCCTGCTGGACGCTCAAGTGAGCCAATCTAGCACTCTGCGGCTCCATCTGCCTCATCCGCTGGTTGTTCTGGAGAGCCTGGCTAGCACGTGCTCGTCTCTGCTGGGGGCTCTGGAGAGCCCGGCCATCACGTCCTCATCTCCGCTGGGGCTCCTGGAGAGCCCGGCCAGCACGTCCTCGTCTCCTGTGTCCGCTGGAGGGTCCGACGGGCCTGTTCAGCCATTTCCTGTGTCCTCTGGAGGGTCCGAGGGGCCTGTTCAGCTGTCTCCTGTGTCCGCTGGAGGGTCCGAGGGGCCCTTTCAGCCATCTCCTGTGTCCACTGGAGGATCAGAGGAACCGTTTCTGCCATGTAACCCCATGTGATGTCTGTGTTATGTGTGTAAGGTCAGGGGGTCCCATTTCACTGCAGGGCAACCTGCTTGTGACAAATAAAGCTTTGATTGATTGATTGATTGATTGATCTGCTCCATCCCCTGCAGCTGCCACGCTGCCGTCTGGTCCTGCAGCTGCCACTCTGCCGTCTGGTCCTGCAGCTGCCACACTGCCGTCTTGCCCTGCAACTGCCACACTGCCGTCTTGCCCTGCAACTGCCACTCTGCCGCCTCGTCCTGCAGCTGCCACGCTGCTGTCTGGTCCTGTCTCGTCTGGTCCTGTCTCGTCTGGTCCTGCAGCTGCCACACTGCCGTCTTGCCCTGCAACTGCCACTCTGCCGTCGGGTCCTGCAGCTGCCACGCTGCTGTCTGGTCCTGTCTCGTCTGGTCCTTCCTCGTCTGGTCCTGCCTTGTCAGGTCCACGCCACTACCTCGTCCACGCCTAGCACGGCCGGCTTTTCCATGGTCATCTCTTCAACATCACCGGCCACTTTCCAGGACACTGGCTGGGCGTCATCGCCGTCGTGGGCGTGCTCCATCGCCACTGCTGCCGTCGGCACGGTCGGCCCCCAGAACTGTTTCCACGCCGCCACTGCCTTCCGTGTGGTCGGCCCCCTGAACTATGTTTTTGGACTTCTGTTCCCTGCGTTTGTGTCCAATTCCTGCCTGCACACAGCCGGATCATGACAAAAAAAAAATCATTTGCCACCGGGTTGCCAGTTTATTGCTCTACTGTCCCTCCCTGCAATTTGTAGTAGCAAAATTTTCTGGCTTTGAGATGCCACTTTCTCTTCCCTCTATCCCTCTTTCACAAATGTAGTAGCAAGAATCCACTGGGATGCCAGTTTCCCTGCATCTATCCATCTTTCACAAAATATAACAGTGCACGTTACTGGCAGTTCTTCTCCATATCAGTCATTTGCAAACACAGCAGTAAACATTCCTTATACCGGGATGCCAGTTTCTCTATTTTGTTCCCTCCTCCGCAAAATGCAGCAGCAAACCCTTCCAGCACCGGGATACAAGTTTCTTTGTCATCTATTCTGCCTTTGGAAAGCAGCAGTGACCCCTCTTGGCACCAGGATGCCAGGTTCTGTCCTCTATCACTCCTTTTAAGACATCTGAACTCCACCTTGGGCATGATTCCTCAAGGCGTCCCTTCACTTCCTATGTGCTTTCACTAGCATCATCTAAACTCTCTCTCCCTCTCACTGTCATTCAAGACAGCTCTACAAGTTGAATCGCTGTTCTGACAACATCCCAAATATCATTATCATCTTCTACGAGATTCAGCCATCCCGCTTGGTGGAATTCTATTTGGCTTTCTGCCGGGTTTTTTTTTTTTTTTTTGGGGGGGGGGGGGTTGTGTTATCATTATGGAAGGCAGTTCTCCTCTAATCAATCTTTCAATTCAACCAACCCTTCCAAAACTACTTACCTCTGTCACCTCTGTTCATTTCAGAAATCGGCACAGTAGTTATCACTACCTTACCCAAAGTAAATTAAGCAAGCCGGGCACCCTGTCTCCATTTTCTACACCAAGACGAGCTCATGTAAGTGTTTATGAGCAGTCAAGCCTTTTCCTCAAGTCTCAAAATCCCGGTATGCGGCACTGTCAGAGCTTCAATTCAGAGTCAACCCACATAGCTACCTGATTGAGGGTTCCTCCATAGAATCCTCGACCACCTTACTGAGGCCATGGGGTACTTATCTTCAGTAGCCTGCCAGTGTTGGGAAGATTACTTTTAAAATGTATTCCACTACAGATTACGGAATACATGCCCCAAAATGTATTTTGTAACGTATTCCGTTACGTTACTCAATGAGAGTAACGTATTCTGAATACTTTGGATTACTTAATATATTATCATGCTTTTTACAACTACATAAATGTACTATTGCTGTGTGATTTATTACTATTACTGAAGGTCAGCGGCTCCGAACCGTAGTAAAGGGACCTCTGACTAATACGTCGGGTTCGTGTCGGGCTCGTAGCCGAAAACTAGCTTTACTTTGTTGTTTGGGTCAACTTTGCTAGCGAGAGACAGAGAGGGGTTGAAAGGCTGCTCCAACGGGACTTATTGTTTCAGAGGAAAACACGAACACAGCGTACAGTCGAGTCTTAATAACTTACTTACAACTGGGCTCGTCAGGCACTCTTCTTGGCTGCAGTGGTTATTATTATATTTACATACTTCCAGCTCCCGTTTCTGCTCGGCGACAGCTCGTACTTTTCCACTCTCATTTTTCTCCCACCTCGCGCTCACAGACACATAACGGGTATGGCAGTCCATTCTCCCTGCAGCACGGACTACACTGCCCATCAGGCTACATTCTTTAGGGCTATGCCTGTAGCATTCTGCCTATTAGCTTAGCACAACAACAATAACAAAAAGGCGCTCTCTCACCCAGGAAACACACACGTCGTGTCCAAATTCATGGGCTGCATCCTTCTGAGGCCGCATTTGTAGACCGATTACATCACAGCGACTCGCCGAAGGCTGTCCAAATTCGTAGACTCCTCTGAATGCAGTCGACAAATGCGTCCTGCTTTTCCCTTTGAAGGATGGGTTGGGTCTGTCCTTCGTGGCCTACCATATCCCAGAATTCATAGCGCGGCCCAGCCAAACTCCAGTTTCCAACAATGGCGTGGCGGCCGCTACTAAGTTTTAAAATTACTCTTACTAATCTTTCTGGGTCAGAAAATAAACTTTTAACATATTTTCAGGTGAGAAAGTAGCTGTGTAAACATCAAATATCTGCTCGGTTTATCAAGATATCGCATATTTGCAAAAGTGCTTCGACGTTTTTGGAGACGTCTGTTACCCACCAGCTCGATAGCTAGCCGGGAGCTCGAGGGTCACTGAAGCCGCCGAGAACGGCACAACTCCCGGCACATCATTTTCAGATCACCGCGGACTTTCGCTGCTCGGGTTAAACGTAATATATAAGTCACTTAGACAACCTACAAATGTTATTGTTGGGCTTTTTTCAGTGTTTTGTTTGTTCGTGAGTAAATCGGTTTGGCTGAGATTAAAGTTATTAGATTAGATTAGATAAAATAAAACTTTATTAATCCCCCGGGTGAGTTCCTCCTTGGTTTTTACACAGCTGACTAAACGTCAAACAGAAAACTGATTAAACAGAAGAATGAGACGGTCGAGAATTTACACCAGTGTCCTGTTATATTTTAGATAGCAACTAGCAGACGGCCGAGTTTATTAAACTCCACCGAGACAGCGGTGACGCTAATCAGAAGGCGAGACCGTCCAATTCCACAGCCGTTTACTTCCGGCCTAACCGACCTTCTGAGGACCCGGCCCATGTAGACCGCGAAGGCTGGGTCCTCAGGAGGATGCAGCCCATGAATTTGGACACGACCACAGTCACAGAGAGAGCGCGTCACCATGGCAACTGTAACGCTGCCGCCTGGAACAACAGAACATAGCTGTCAAACAAAACCCAAACAGGCCTGACCCGCAACAATATGAAACAGGAAAATACCACAGTATAATCCATTTATTTCAACAAGGTAACTGTATTCTAAATACCACCTTTTTAAACGGTAACTGTAACAGAACACAGTTACTCATATTTTGTATTTTAAATATGTAACGGCGGTACATGTATTCCGTTACTCCCCAACACTGATGACTGCAGAGGTCCTTGTAAATGGTAAATGGACTGATTCTTATATAGCGCTTTTCTACTCTCACAGAGTACTCAAAGCGCTCTATACAACATGCCTCATTCACCCAATCACACCACATTCTCACAAGCACTTTATCTACACTTAGTGCTTTCTAACGACATTCATACACATTCATACTCCGATGGATGCATCGGAGAGCAAGTTGGGGTTAGTATCTTGCCCAAGGATACTTGACATGCAGACTGGAGGAGCCACCGACCTTCCGATCAGTAGGTAACCTGCTCTACCTCCTGAGCTACAGCCTGTCATGGTTGGTGGAGTGGCTGTGGAGTTTGGATTCTATGGGGATCTGCTATTGGTGGTTTGGGTCTTTGGCCCTAAGCAGAGCTGTTTTACTCTGCTTCTAGAGCTAGCTGCACTGCCACAGATAATGCTGGACAGAAGGGAACCGACCCATAGCTGATGATGTTAGTGTGCTGTGAGTGTACTGTATCCAGCAGAGGTGAGAGGTGGATTCATAAAAGCTACGTACCACAAAGCTGCTTCTAGTTCCTGGTTTAATCTCTCTGTCTGTCCATTTGATTTGAAATGGTAACCTGAAGTTAGACTTACGATAGCTACCAATGAAGCAAAAAGCTTTCAGTGCTTGCATGAACTGTGATCCCCAGTTAGAAACAATAGCATGTGTTGAACCAGAGGCAGAAGGGAACTTTAGCAAAGCTATAAAGTGTGCTTAGAAAAAATGTTTACAATAGTTGATGATTTATGACCCTGAGAGGTGAGAGCACTTGTTTTTTGTGTTTATTTTATCAAGATCCTGATGATCTATGCAAGGCTTTAATGATTTCACTTTTTTTAAAAAAAAAAAGAAAGAAAAGAAAGTGGAGCTCCTGGAAGAAGGTCATTGGAACAATTTTACGTTCAATTTTTTAAAGGGAGATTCAATTCAATTCAGTTTAATTCAATTTTATTTATACAGTGCCAAATCACAACAACAGTCATCTCAAGGTGCTCTATAAGGCCTCAACAGCCAAAACTCAAAATTCAGTCACCATTTAAGCACACTCTTGTGGCCTTGTTTTATCAGCAACAACGGCCTCTGCTTGTCTTTGGGGGTGATCAAAGACCCGCTGTGACTCTTCTATGAAATTATCAAATGTGATTGTGCTTGTGGGATAAGTGAGGAGACACCTCAGCTCAGAGAAGTGCTTGGTCTTTGTTATTTAACCAGTCTACAAATGTTTTTCCTAAAGACTATTTAAAACTCTCTCACTCAGTTGGGTCTTCAGACTACATTGTTTTTGAAGTTGATATTTTTTATTGATCAAACAGAACAAAACCAATTTCTTTGCTCTTATTTCGAAAATTCATCTGCTGTTTACCAGCTAGACCTTCCCATCTCTTACCACCGTGCTCACTAGCAAGGTTGGTTTTGTGGTTTTATTACGTTGGTAAACAAAATATTGTTACTTCCCTTTATTGTAATGTAAGCTGAGGTCATGAGGTGTGCCCTGCGGCATTACAAATGGCTGTAGTGCTAAAGACATCATCAGTACCAAAAAGGGAAAGAGCGCATTAATTCAAGCCAGTCAATACATGCTAGCAGGGCCAGCTAATAAATAACCCAGAGTTTGGTCTTGTGCTCGGCCATGTCTTTCAGCCGCCTGTGGCATCTTAATGTGCCGTTTTAATCAAGGCCAGTGGCTGTTAAAAGGCTTACGTTAGCACATTGCCTGCTGCATTTCCATCCATGTTCCGCGGATTTACTTAGAGATCCAGTAAGCCATCACCGGAGCCCCTCGTCCCATTCTTATTCCTTGTATGAAAACCTCACTGTTGCCATGAGGAGCCTGTTACACTGACTTAAACCCCTCAGTTCTTCTTCTTTCTTTATTTCAAAATTAAAAAGACAAATGGCTGGTGCTGGGTTGGGTGTAATAAGCACGGCTTTCATAGGTAATGATGTTGAAACCCACATTTTACCAGCTTTTATCCTGATAGGGGAAAAGAGTCCTCTTTGTGCTGGTCTGAGGTATGCAGGCAGGAGAGCACGTAACACAGGGAGTGCGGCGCAGAAGTTGGATGTTAATACGCAGATTGTCCAAAGATTATAGCAGGTTCACTGAGATTCAGCTGGCAGATTTAAGTTGCTGCCTTTCTTCACCAGTAACCATGCCAACTACACTGAGAAACTATTAAAACAGCTCTGCATGGCAAAATAGGGACACTCAACAGAAAGAAGAAAAATGGCAGTCTATTGGCCCACAAACCCAGGATAAGCTTCTCATCAGTTTGGGAACAGCAGACTGCTTATGGTACAAAACATTTTGCCGAGGAGAGGATTTTGACACTCCAACTCATTTTCATACATATTGTCTCCATAATGTTTCGGGCTGGATAAGCAGCAGAGCTTTAGAAATCACTCTTTTTTGCAGCAGGCTACTCTGAATTCTGCTAATAACTGCACCATCACTGTCAGAATGGCTAAGGTTACACTTTCAAACCAACCTAGCATCATCAGACACATACTCCAGTCATATCGCACCTACAGGTAGGGTATATGGCATTATTTCTAGGATCTGATATAATGGGTTAAAATCATCGTGTGCTTTTCAGTAGAAAAAAACAGGTGCACCTGCAAGCACTCATTCACTAATTGTTTAAAAAACTTAAATCATTAAACAGTAAAGAGCAATGCTCTGCCCTGACTGTATATACACAGTTGGGTTCACAAAATAATTTATTAAAAAGGGCATGAAAAATATGATTTAGATTTAGTTTGGATGTATCTGAAAGAAATGTAAAAACTTCCAGCTCACAGTTCCACTATTCTTGCACTCTCTACACAGGGGGTCTGAGATGAGATTCTGTCAGTCCCCCTCAATAGTCTATGGAAAAGGAAAGATGAGGTGCTGGGGGACAATGATCATTGGTTCTTACAATCATAAAAAAACAGATTGGTGTGTCAAAGGTGCTTTTTTAGTTTCACATTAAGAAACATATTTGGATAATGCTTTTAATGCTAATCAAATACTTCCATTTTATCTTATTGTTCATTTGTGTCCATGGAAACACATTCATTCTTCTTTCCTCACTAATCCTACACTCGTACTGCGTGCATTGACCAACTGCTGTGACAACGACTTGTTTCAACAACTGGATAAGTAGAACATATCTTACCACTTATTTGTGCCTCCTTTTCAACATAACCCACCTTTCCATGTCTTTCTGTCTAAGCACAATGTGAGCGAGCAGCTGTAAAACAAGTGAAACAGTGGTGGAAGGTGTCAGGCTCTTTGCTCTTATCACAAATCACAGATCTGTGTTGGTCTTCCACAGGTCACTGGTTATGATTTAAAGGGTGTGTTCAGCTTTTTATCCACATGCTTTCCGTGGTCAGAAGAGCCAGGCAACAGGTGTCCGGTTTATGATCTGATTCCTAGAAAAACATGATCTCAAAGGTCAAGGTCTTTACAAGAGATGCTGCATATTGTACAAGGCTGTCGGAGGGAATAGAAACTCTTGGCAGATGCTTGTGTAAACTGTCAGTCATCCAGGTCAAGATAGTCTTAAGAACGTCTTAAGGAGGCGACTGGACTTATCTAAGGCAAAGTGGCTTCTTCGGTTCTAAAACCAAATGTTGGAAAGTCCCAGTATTTAAACCCAGACACCTGGGGGTTGGCCCATAGAAAATGGTTGTTAATCACTATTAATGGAAAGCACTACCAAAGGTTTCAGGTGAAACCACAGGGAGACCTTGGCCAACACTATTATGTGACCTACTGAGATCATCTGACACAAAGTGTGAGTGGGGGGCTGTGACGAGATCTAAGGACTGCACTGTAGGTACCTGAGACGTGGTGTTGTAAGCCACCTCTTTCAATAAAGGTCATTGACAGTGGACATAGATGACTCTTTTACTCGTCTTTCAAACCATCTGCCTTTTCTTTTTTTTCTTTTCTTTTTTTTTGCCTGTCCCATTTGGTTCTTTAGCCGTCAGAACTGTTGTCTGAAGACCAACAAGGAGACCCAATGGATTTACTTTGCCAAATGGATCATCACGGCCTTGCCGTATTGGTCCGATCGACCTTTGTTGTTATTATTTATTTTATTTTATTTTCTGTTGTTACAGACGGGACAGACATGACTGAGGGATAGGAAAGGGAGAAAGAAAGAAAAACAGAAGGGAAGAGGGACAGTGAGAAAGGGCACTTAAAAAGAGAAAGAAGAAGAAAAAAAAATCTCCTGGATCACCTGTTGAGAGAAAAAGAAAAGAAAACAAGCAAAAAAAACAGCAACATACTAAACACAACACCATCACGTTAATCTAGCTAAGTGTACACAGCAGTAAATACTAAATATTGAATGTTGTTGTGTAGCAAGCAGGACAGACAGCGCACAATGTGCTTTGAGGTAGCAGCCAATAAAGGTGTAGTTTATGTCTATGAGCAGTGAACACCCGTGTGCACACCTGTGTGGATCAGCGCGCTTGTATTCAAAAGGTTTCCCCATGTAATGGTCTGCTAGAGGGTGTAGAGAGCCATAGCCCCGTCCCCCAGGGCATGAAGCAGGCATGGAGGAGATCCAGGCTCCAGACATCCAGAGGCCCCAGAGTGCGAGAGCCCAAGGAGGACCACCAGAGGGGCATCCGTGCCACCCTCCTGCGAAGAGCTGAGGAGAGCCCCAGATGAGGGGTCACCCAGTAGCCATGGAGCAGAAGCCAGAGGGGGCTGCAGTGGCGTGCCCGCCGGCTCTGCTGGCAGCCAGCTGTGCCAGAGTGAACCGAGCCGCAGGGCCAGAGGCCGGAGGCCCGAGGGCCCCTTTGCCCCGGAAGAGGCCTGACCGAGCAACAGGCACCAGGCCCCGCCAAGTAGTCACCAGGAGTGAGCTGGTACATACCTGAGCGCCCAGCCCCGGACACCAAGAACCACCAACGCACCGACCCCTGAGGGCATCAGTTACCAGCAGGTAGTGTGGTGGGGGGAGATAGGCCTTTGGAGGGCCTGGGAGTTCCCAGAGAGGTGGAGTGTAAGACCCGACCTGACATATAAACACAGACACAAACATGCATTCCCACCCTCATGCACACATATACAAATACTCAGCACTCACTCAACGTAGGGATAGACATACATGGACACTGTACACACAATCACACTCCCCAAACAAACTCTATACCCCAGGTCCAGGTACCCTCAACCCTGGAGGGGCAAACGGCACCTAGACCCAGGAGATGTTACCCTTTCCCCCGGGGTGGAGGCAAGCAGACTGCCCCAGGCTCCGCAGCAGCAGGGAGGCCCTTTTCATCTGCCTTTTCATTCTAAAATGTAAATATTGGCATCCTTGAAAGAGTGTCCTAAATCCTTTAGGTGCAACTACACATGTACATACAGTCCTACGTAGACATTTCAAGTGCAGTTAGACACACAGCGATTGTTCCTTTAATACCCAATCCTCATAGCCGGTTTTTGGTCTTGCAGAAATGGAAGTGAAATTATTGTTATATGCTAAGCTTTAAAATAAATAAATACATAAATTCCTCATCTTGTGAAGTAAAAGAAACATATTTCTGATGACTGCACTTGAGAAATTCCTTAAATGTACTTTATCTGTTAAAACTTAAAGTAGAAATGTTATTCAGATGTTGTTTGTTATCCTCCTCCTGGTGGCTAGCAGCACAGGTGTGTGTGGATACTCACAGTGAGCTTTGGCTGCTCTTTAACTCTATAACAGTGTGGTATAAACCCAATCCCCCAACCCTGAAGTGATTAAAATATCAAATTATCTACCCTTTAAAAGTTTGACTAATTTACTAATTTTTCCTTCCTGTGTTTTTGTTTTTATGAGATAATTAATTTGTTAGTAAGTTGAATAAATTTGCCATTAAGTAATCATCCCTCAATAAAAGAATTTCACTGTACTAATTTTTTCCAAGGTTCTGACAAACCTTCTCCTTTTTCCTCCCCTGTTTGCTTCCTTTTCTCGCTCTTTTTCTCTTCTCTTAGCGTCTTTTGTGGTTTCAGGTAGAGGTCCTACCATGGGGCAGGATGGACCTATCCTCAGTCCAGCCAGCACACCTGCGTATCATTAGCTCATTATCTCCTGTGGATAAAAACCCACTGAAACATTTACTTTTACGAGATTGTTGTCACCTTCTTGCAGCAACCTAAGTTTGTTAATGCCGTTACTTGAAAACATAGGATTTTGAAATGAATATCATAGGCGCGTCCTCTAAAACGAGTTTGAATCTCTCATTCAAAGGTCACCTGGGAAAGTTTTCTGAAAATCTTGTGAATGTGATGACTCAAGAATGAAGGCACCTAAGACTTTCAGATTGATACCACAAGGCACAATTATTAAAAATCCTGGACAAGTTCAAATGTCAGTGTTCTTGAACTGAAGCTCCATCAGTATTTTTGATTTTACGTTGTATTAACTGACCACGTTCTCTTGCCTCTGCTCCTAATTCTCTCCCGGTGCGTGCCTTGGCTTGATTCCTATGCATGTCCTATTAAGTCTTATGTGCGCCTGCAAAAGAAGAATTTTCCACACACCCCGCCTGCTCCTCTGTCATTCAAAAGTCACCTGGAAAGTCACCTTCCTGCCCGCTCTCCACCAAGACTGCCTTCCAGAACTTTCACCTGCCTTTCCTGCCTGCAAATTACAAAGGAAACAGAAGTGACAATTCAAGTCAGGTTTGAAACAATTTTGGTAAAATACTTCACTGCATCAATATTTACCATTCTTCTTCTTTCTGGCAGTTTCTTGTCCCATTGGTGCCTGTGCTGAAAAACAACTTACCTTCGTTGAAACTTACCTTTTTCTTTCCTTGAGAATCCTCATAAAAGCTTAAAATGTGCACTGGATTCTGCTCTGATTCCAGACAATAGGAAAACATTAATTTGAGCATCCAGTTATAGAAAGTACTACGTATGATAGACAAGAGTACAAAGAAAGACAAGTTTTGTAAAACAAAAGTGAAGCAAGTCCCATTTCAGTCTCAGACTACTGTTTTAATAACGAAATAAAGAGAGACTATGGAGTATGGAAAAGGTGTCTGCAAAATAAAAACAGTGTGTTTAATATGCATTTCCTTGCTAATTTAAATCTATGGGACATGTTAATAAAAAAAAGTCACATTTAATTGAAGGCATAGACATTAATAAAAATCTCATTTTAAATTTTTCGAGTTTTATTAACTTTTGGATTTGCAATGTGTTTACACTGTTCTCAGGTCACTGTCATAGGGGATGGGTTAGGTTAGTATTTTTCTGCTCCAGACGGTTCTTCCTGCAGGCGTCCTCCTCCCATGTGGGCAGAGCCTTGGGTTCGTGCTCTTCAGCCAGACACACCTGATCGCTCTCGCCTGCATCAGTATAAAGAAACCAGCTGAGCCATGCATGCCTCTCCTGAGTGGAAACAGGCCAATCCTACTCTCTCTGAGCTCCTGGGATGTATTCCTGCTCTTATGGGTTTTTTTCCTTGTATTCAGTAGTCCTCCTACCATCTGAAGGTTCTCCTACCATCAGTTCACACTGCCAAGCTAAGCAGGCTGGTTCTCATCTGCCTGCTCACCCTCCACTACTGATACTCACCTGAATACCAACCCATGCCCTGCTCCTCCCCTCTGGAAGTTTCTCTGTGGATTCTCACTTAAGCCCTCCTCATACTGGTACTACACACTGACCATATCCTGTCCCTTCTGGACTCGGATCTAACTCTTACCTCCTTTTCCCTTGGAGCTGCAGCACTTGTAGGTAGAGCAGGGAATCCATATATACATGTACCTGGGCCTCTGCATTAGCCTTATGACATCTGCTGCATATCTTTCACTGTGCTTCAAGTCAATAAAGGCTAAAAAGGCTCAAAAATATATTGTGACATTCAGCACAAAGACTAATGTTTATTAATAAATTACTAGAGCATTTCACATTATAGATTAAATGTTTTGCATGTGATGCCATAACATCAACTTCTGAAAAACCATGGCACAGTGCAACAGTCAGCTGTTTAACAGAGGGTCACATGGAGACAACACATGTGAACCTTCTTTCACAAGCTAGGAGGACAAACACATGTAGATTCATTTACTGGCTCTGCTCTGACCCTTTTCATTTCTTCATCCATTGTCTAAATTGATGGGCGCAGAATGCAAGCTGTGGAAATAAACAGTCAGATTTAGATAGGCAGACAGAGAAGGGAGTGTGTGCTGCATGGCTGAGGCTGCTCTCTCACCCTGGGAACAGCAACATCAATAGAGCAGAGGAGGTATTAGCCCAGCTCAGGCATAGGTTACTCAGGAATTAATGAACTTTCAGTCGGACTCCTTATCCCGTTGTATTGACAGGATGAAGTCAGAAAGCCTCGGCAGTCCTCTGTGCTCCCAAGTGCAAGAACAGAGAGGGAGGGAGAGTTTCCTGATATGGAAAAAAAAAGCAGTGCTTCTTATCTCTGAGACAGGTTGTAAGAATGGCTGGTGAACAAGGCAGAGGGCATACACACATGAACACAACACGTACTGAAATCTTCAAGGGAGAAAGTGCTCAGCAGGCCTGACCGCAATGTGTAAAACACTTGGCTCAGGTCAGATAAAAGGAGCCTGGAATGAATCACTGTCTTACCCCTCGATGTAAGGAATGGGAAGATTTAAGGCACACTGTCCAGTTCTCTCTGCATGAATGGTTTGTAAAAGAAACCCAGTCTCACCACTACTAACCAGGCAGAGATCTGGCTGCATTAGCAAAGAATGCAAAACACATTGTAAGATATTCTTACTATTGTCTGTAACTCCACTAGAGGAATGAACACAGGTGTTACAAACTGTTCCTCATTTATTGTTTTGGTCATGGTGGCTTTGCACTTTTCCTCATGGCTACTATACTAGTGTCTAATGTTGGGGTCTTCACTCTAAACTGACTGGGTCACCCAGCAAAAACTGCAATCAAGCATTTGGTAGAACAGTTAAAAAATACCATTGCCACAGTAATCCTAGGAGCACATGGGTATAAGAACCTGGATGCAGGCAGAGCCCCCAGTGGGGGAGCAAAGCTGAAAGCCAATATTAGGGAAGCCGGAAAGATGTTAATCTGATAACTGAGGTGCAAAAAGGTGTCATGAGAGGCAGGCCCTGAATGAAAAAGAGGTACAACATGATGTCCATAACTAAGCCTCTGGAAAGCCAAACAAAGGCTCACAACTCTGGACGTGAGGCTGAAGAGACATACCAGGGAAGCAGAGGCTGAAAGAATACATGGCCTGTTTGCCAAAGATTCATGCACAGTATACGCTCATGTACAACTGAATGTAAAAGTACAAGTGGCACAACGGTAGACCTACTCAGAGATGAACCCGAGCAATACTGTAAGAACATGGTGAATGGGCTGGGTCTTATATAGGGCATTTTTACTGTACTTGAACATTCACACCCATTCATACATGTCAAAGATGCATTTTCTACACAAGTGTTTTCTATCTAACATCATACTCTGATTGATGCATCAGAGAGCAACCTTCAGACAGTATCATGTCCAAGGATATTTGGCATGCAGACTGGAGCAGTCAGGGATTGAACTAACAAACTTCCTATTAGCAGATGACATGCTCTGCCTCCTGATGTACCCCAAACATCTTTTGAGAAATGGTTGTAAAAGAACACCAATGCCCTGGTGGACTAAAGAGCAGCCTCCCAGAACAAAAGCCAGTCAGCACCACAAAGGCAAAACTCAGTCTCTGGAATTAAGAGCAGGACAGCATGAGGACTTGCCAAGGACCTTACCTCTGTCCCTGGTGCCAGAACCCCACTCAGCCAGATCCATAACAAGACTGGCTGTGGTTACTGATTATGGAATGGCGCAAACACTAACCTTGTCATCGTATCATCTAAGATCGCTGTGTTGTTGTTGTTCTCTCTCTCTCTCTGTCCTCTCTCGCTCTCCTGTGCCAGGGTGGAACTCAGTGCGTGGGCAAGAGGCGATCCCATGCACCTGCTGCTCATTGTCCTGACACTCCAGCTACTACTTAAGGCGATGGCTCAGTGTTTCTCATCATTGTACGAAACACGTCAGTGTAGCCCCGGCTCTTTCCTGTGTATTCTCATTCCCAGTGTTTTCTCCTTGCTTCTAATCATGTTTTCTTGCATATAGATCTTCCTGCACCTGTCCCCGTTTCCACCCCTGGAGTTGTGACCGTGAGCGTCAGTGTTTTTGCCGAAGAAGAGTGTGGTTTTACCCCTCTAACCCCCCTTGGATTCCCTGCATCTTCTTTCCCCTTGCACTTGTATATAGCACCTGGTGATTGTTTAAATAAACTGTTATTTTTGCAACATCAACAGAGTCCTGCACTTGAGTCTGCTTCTTCTTTGTGACAGAACGATCCAGCCACATCATGGACTCAGCAGACTCTGACCCAACTCGCTGGGATCTAGCAGCTCAAGAAGGCATTGCTGAGGTGCCACGAGCAAATGTAGATACATATGCCTCTGGGCCATAGCACTTCTGGGTAGAAGTAGACTTCTGCCTACCCTGGAACCGTTCACTGGTGAGTTGGACAAATGTGCTGGATTCTTGACGCAATGTTCACTCGTGTTTCGCCAGGAAGGGTGATTGTTTTTGAGGATGATGGGGCCAAAATTGCCTACTTTGTGGAGTTGCTTCACAATCGAGCATTAAAATGGGCTCAGGCAGCATTAAAAGGTAACCCGATCATAACTTACCCTGAGTTTCTTTTCAAGTTCAGAAACGTTTTTGGAGCAGGCACTAAAAGGCACGTTATTGAACAATTTATCTGAAGAACTCAAAGATGAATTATTAATGAGGGAATTGCCTTCTTCCCTCAATGAATATCTCTGTGTATTTGAATAGACCACAACTCCAGTCCTCGAGAGCTGGTGTCCTGAAACGTTCCCATGTCCCTGCTGCAACAGACCTGAAAACAAAAGTGGTCATTAGTAAGACTCTATAGATGTGACTACATGCTGAGGTGGCAGTTCAGCCATTTGATTCATGTTACAGCAGCAGTAGTGAATGAACATGGTGCAATAAAAGTACATTTTTCCAAAACTTTAATTTCCTTCAGTAGGGTTAGTGGTTGCCACCTCACCATTCTCTCAACTTCTATACAGTCTTGCTAATGACCTACTAATTTTTTCAGGTGTGTTGCAGCAGTGATACATTTAAAAGTTTCAGGACACCGACCCTCAAGGACCGGACTTTGACACCCCTGGAGTAGACGATCGGTTCCGGGTGCGCGGTGGAGCGTCAAATTCAAAAACCCAGGATGCAATCCTTCCTTTCGGCATGGCTTCGGGGGGAAGTGCCGCCAAGCACAGAAGCTCTCAGGAGAGTGGAGAAGACAGCAGAGGTGAGCAGCCTATGCAGCTGGGACGCTCTCGCTTAACATTACATTGCAGTCTGCCAAACTCGGCCAAAAGAACACGCCCGCCAGTAGAGGAGGGAGTACTTTTGGGCGATCTGTCTAGCAACAATTCTCCCCCTGTCTTGTGATTCTTGCTAAAGTCACGAAACAGGGCCATAACTCACTGGCTCACAGCTCTAACTGAGCAGAGCTTTCTTCACACCTTATTCACCCACCGATTGAACATCTCCACTGATGCCCTGCCTCACATGCTCCTTGTCTCTGCTCTTCGTGGTCAGCGCCTCCCCGACATAACGCATGTTACAGAACAGGTTCCTCTCACCCTGTCCAGGAACCATATAGAAGTGATTAGTTTTTGTATTTTCAAGGCCCCTCTCACTCCTCTCATCTTGGCTTATCCGTGGCTAAAACAACATAATTCTAGCATCGATTTGATAAAAGAATGTGAGTCGGGGTGGAGGGAGGAATGTCACATGAACTGTCTTAAGTCAGCCACACCGCTTGTTAACTTCCAGAACAGAACCCCCCACACAGCCTAATCTCTCCTCTATTCCTGTCGCCTATTATGACCTGATGGAGGTGCTTAGAAAATATAAAGTGCTCGCGCTACGCCCGCACAGACCCTACGACTGCGCGGTTGATGTCCTCCCTGGAGCACCACTCCCATCTAGCAGACTGTACAGTCAGGGCTGGACTGGGACAAAAAAAATCGACCTGGGCATTTTGACTAGAGACCGGCCCACAACAAACACTGTTGTGACAGTGATGTACACTGTCTTGTTGTTATATGTACGATTACTATATTCTATATACATTTTAAATGAGAATAAGAAGTAAGTATTTCTTAAAAGTATAAAAGTATTTCTTTGTGCCCCCCTCTCCCTGTTAATGCCCCACCTGCCCCCCCTGGCAACACTTTGCTAGACCCGCCCCTGCACAGTTACCAGCTGTCAGCTACATAGAAAAGGATCCTGGTGTTATTTGTCTCTCAGAAACAGTTCATAACTTCAACTCATTCATGTCACCTAAAAGGTAAACCTGTTTCTCCATCACCTGTTCAGCTCTGATGATTCAGTAAGGACATCTCCTGGTTTCATCTTCATGTTTCCCTCTCACCACATATCCAAACCAACATCATGACCAGCAGCTTTACAGCTGTGGCTCCAGCAAACATCAGCTGATACTAGAAATTAATATTAAATAAATTCTAACAACAGCTGATCAAGCTTAAACGTGCTGCTGTTGTTTAGCGCGACATCCGCTGGTTTCCTCTTTCTGGTGCAAAGTGGGCGATAAACAAACAAGAGAGAAAAGCCGATCAGCTGATCATTGATCAGTTTCATGATTGAAGTAGAAACAGGAGAGAGAGGGGGGAGGATGAGAAGAGAAGAGGCAGCTGCAGCGTAAAGACACAGAATAACTCCAGCTTTGTGTCTTTTTCATTGTAGCTGAAGTCCGGGACAAACTGTGCTCCTTTTCAACTCAATACGAAACGCGTAATATTTTCTCTGAATACGAGACGATTCTGTTTTTTATGGGACGGTTGGCAACTCTACTAACTAACCTTATGAACAAAATAAAGTTCACTATCAGTAACATCATAGCACCACCCAGCTGTATAGAAACTCCATCATGCTAGCTAGTAGCAGTACGAGTTATTGTAACTGACTGTAAAAAAAAGTCAGCCTCCCTTTCCCTCATCCACCTGCTGGCCTCTGTGGAAGCTCCGCCACAGCCACCACCAAACAACTGAGTTATTTTTACACATCTGCCAGCATCTGGCCAATCCACCACCTTTGACCGTTACTAAAAACAAATAAATAAATAAATCATCGGCCCATAAAAACAAAAAATCACCATCGACCCACTGGACAAATGCCCGGTATGCCCAGTGGCCAGTCCAGCCATGTGTACAGCCTATCGCAACCTGAAGGGGAGGCCATGGAAAAATATATAAGTGACTCCTTAGCTGCTGGCAGCATTAGGCCATCCTCCTCTCCTGTAGGAGCAGGTTTCTTATTCATTCAAAAGAAAGACAAGAGTCTAAGACGCTGTGTAGAGTACCGTGGCCTGAATAAAATCACAGTTAAAAATAAGTATACACTGCCTCTCCTCTCCTCTGCTTTTGAGTTACTCCAGGGAGCCACTGTCTTCAAGCAGACTCATTTGGTAAGATTAAGAGAGAGGGATGAGTGAAAGATGCCTTTCAACACCCACTTGGGCCACTTCAAATACCTGGTGATGCCTTTCTGGTTAACCCATGCTCCAGCAGTATTCCAGGCCTTAGTCAACGACGTTGAGACTATTTCTTTCCTGGGGTATATCGTTGTGCAGGGGAGCTTGAAACTGTACCCCATCAAAGTTGAAGTGGTGAACTGGCCTGACCCCAAAGATCGTAAGCAGCTTCAATGTTTCTCTAACGTTTATCAGAGATTCATTCGTGACTTTAACAAAATTACTAACCCGCCTAACCTTCCCTAAGATTCTGTTCCAGTGGGATCAAGCTGCCTTCTCAAGGAGCGTTTTGCCTCAGCTCCCATTTTGGCTCAACTGGATCTGGGTCTCCAATTCATCATGGAAGTAAGATGCTTCCACTCCAGGGTGGGGGACATGGTCTCCCAGCAAAAGGTAAGCTTCACCCATGGGCTGTTTTCTCTCGCCTTTTGTCCCCTGCAGAACCCAAACTATGACGCGGGACATTGGGAGTTACTGGCAATAAAACTCGCCCTGGAGGAATGGAGACACTAGCTCAAGGCCATGGTCCAATCCCTCATCGTCTGGACTGATCACAGAAACCTAGCATACCTACAGTACAGTTAAACAACATTAGACCAGTGGAAATCTGTGCTTTGGTCTGATGAGTCCAAATCTGAGATCTTTGGTTCCACCTGCCGTGTCTTTGTGTGGTGAACGATGGTCTCTACATTCATTGTTGCCACCGTGAGGCATGGAGGAGGAGGAGGTGTGGTGGTGTGGGGGGGCTTTGCTGATGACACTGTTGGAGATTGACCCAGCATGGCTACCACAGCATCCTGCTGGGACATGCCATCCCATCATGTTAGTTGGACAATCATTTATTGTTCAAAAGGACGATGACCCCAAACACACCTCCAGGCTGTGTGAGGGGTATTTGACCAAGAAGGAGAGTGATGGAGGCCTGGCCTCCACAGTGACCTGACCTAAACCCAGTGGAGATGGTTTGGGATGAGATGGAGTGCAGAGTGAAGGCAAAAGAACCAAAAAGTGTTCAGCATCTCTGGGAACTCCTTCAAGACTGTTGGAAAACCAATTCAGGTGTCGACCTCATGAAGCTCATGGAGAGAGAGCCAAGCAAAGGGTGGCTATTACGAAGAAACATGTTTTGAATTAGTTCACACTTTTTTGTTCACTACATGTGTTCATTCATAGTTTGATGCCTTCAGTGAGAATCTGCAATGTAAATAGTCATGAAAATACCGAAAAACCATTAATCAGAATCAGAATACTTTATTAATCTCTAAGGAAATTATGTGGGCTTTCTTAGGCATTAATAAAGTATTCAGATTCTGATAAATGAGAAGGTGTGTCCAAACTTTTGACAGGTATATGCACATATATTTAAATAAAGTTTTAATAAACTCATAAGATGGTTAAAACTGTTATATTAATCGAGCAATATTCCTTTTAGTTCTCTGCTCTTGCACATACATATGCACACACTCACACATAGCTCCTGCCTTGGCCACTTATTCACCACATTTCTCTGGGGCGCCATTTCTATTCTGTCTGAGGCGTCGCAGAGATTAGCTCTCTGCTGTGATTTTAAAAAGACCAAGTAAAAGAGAAAAAAAGGCGGCAATCATACTTCCATTCTTATATCGTTTTTGAAAAAAAAAAGAATTTGCTCTAATGCTTTCACATAATAATGGGTTTATAGCTTTTATTTGTAAGTGGATGGGTCAGCCTTAATTACAGTCATTGGAGACCCTACATTTTGCTTTTGTAATCTTCGACATATCAGTGCTTGATGAGATTAATGTTTAATGGGTGCTAATATAATAGGTTTCAAAACATGGGGATCTTTTGTCTGTCTCTTTTCTACAGTGTCATTTTTACAAATGCTGAAATTGAGCTGTGATGAACTCACATTTTATCCAACTATTTATTAGCTGACAATGATAACTGGGAGAGGAGTTATTTTTTTTTAGAACCATTGTTTTAGAAAAAAGTAACAATAAAAATTGTGAAAACTACCATAAAACAATATTGCCAAATTCTCTATATAAATTTATTTAATTTATTTTCCTTATTCAGCAGAACAATGTTCCTCATCAGTTGATGAATATTATTGCAGCATGCGTTTAAATCATTTAATTAAATAAAGACTGTAACTGCCAACATTTGTAGTGTTGGTGGAGCTGAGTGTTTAACTTGACTGTTTTATTGAAGCAGACAGAGATGGAGCTCTTTTCTCCATCTTTACAGCTTTTAACACCAACTGCTAAACGAGTTATTAAAGGAGGTGGTGAGTAAGAGAAAACTACTGCTGATCTATTACTGTGATCAGTGCTTGTTTATTGCTAATGTTAGCTGTATTTGCAGACAGTAACTGATCTCAGAGCAGTGAAAACAAAGCTCGCAGTGCTTTTGATTTGGCGATCATTTTGGCTGTCTCATAGCTTGTGTTGTGTTTTTTTGCAGGAAATCTCAGATTTGTCTTTTACACTTACATGTCATCCACACTGTTGATGCATTTTTCACTCTTTCAACACCGTTGTGGACAAAAATCTGCACGCACAAAATCTGTCATAAAATCCAAACAACAAATTTTCTGTCTGCCCTTTAAAAAAAAAAAAAAAAATAGAACTCTTCCTTGAGCCCCTTTAAATTTAAATTCCAATGTAAATATTTAAATTAATAATTATTTACTGAACAAACTCACAAAAACCAAATATTTTCCATATAATAAATATTATGGGCATGGGGCATTGATGGTGATTGGAGTCTTGGACATGTCAAAGATCGGTAACAAAACTGATTTGATTGCATTATTAGGTTTTGATACTCCCTCTCAACACCCTCCTGGAAAAAAAGTGTCCCATTCACTTCCACTGAAGCCACATTTTTTAATGTCTCTGCCACTGCAGCATAAAACGTGTCAGCATTTCATTTTGAGGAGGAAAGTAGCGAGATTTGACATTTTTACTGTATTTCACCACTGTGTCTTATGTGTATTGTGTTCAGCTGAGAGATGATATCAGTGATTAGTTGATTTAATTTCTAAGCTGCTTGCTGTTTATACTGGGAGCCAAGAAAGACACTGCAGCAATTCAAGTGGAATTTCTGCATCTAATTACAACATGTCATTTTTGAAGAACGTTACAGTTCCACATTGGCAAGCATTCAATACATAAAAATAAATGTGTGCTGCTTAGTCTTGCACCTCTAAGCCAAGGTAAAGAGGTGATGTCTCCGAAAAAGTCTTCCCCCACTTCTCCAAGCATGTTTCATTTTTTTTATTTATTTTGAAATCCGTGTGCTTCTGTCTGCTCTTTTGTTATGCAGTGTGTGTCTATGATGCAGAATTATTCAAATCCCAGTATCGGCTTTGTGCTTTATTCACCATCCACCACTGCTGTCAGTGAAAGCAGTGTATGACTTTAGGCCCCTGGGAATTAACGTGTGTGCATGTGTGTGTCTGTGTGTGTGTGTGTGTGTGTGTGCGCGCGCAGTGAAAGCAGCATCCATGAATCCTTTGGGTCCATCCTGAAGCTTTCCTCACCGTCTCGTCCCCTTAGAACTGAGACCTGGGGAGGAGGAGGAAGCCTTCATCCTGCTTCTTTCTGAGGCACATTCTATCTGCATATGAAACAGGAAAGCCCCCGGCCCACCCCAGCCAAACAGGTCACTTTGCATCCACTACAAGAATGCAGCTGAACAGGTGAATAATCAGAAGCCTCTTTTCCAAAGACAGAACATAACTCAAACCAAATCTAGACTTTTCTGCACATTATGGATATTGAATTCATTTTTCTGTAGACTTGAGGACAAATAAAGAAAAAGTGGTTACTTTATTTTAAGAATAAGGAACAAGAGAAAACATTTCATTTAGATTTCAAAGAGAGAGGACCATATAGAAATTATAAATCTCAAAGATCCATCCTTTTAAAATGTTTGTTTTAAGATGCACCTCACCTTTAGACTGACATGAAAAAAACAAGCTTTTGCTAAGCTGTTTGTGTGGTACTGTACCATTGATCTGATCTTATAAAAGCATGGCTGATAGGTCGAACAGTCACTCCCCCATTTTCTGCTCTCTTTTTAATTTTTTTTAAGAAAACCTCAGTAAATAGACCATGGATCAAATTAGTGGTATTACTGATCCCCATCAGAGTCACAACAGATCACAGAGCAGCAGAAGCTGCCATGAGAAGTCGCTGTGCATGTATAATAGTCTTTCTTTTCCATATATATCTGTGTATGTTTGATATATGTCAGGATATGAAGCAGTTGGTGAGATATGACATGTTGTCAGATGATTGTAGGTCTTTACCGTATAATGTAACTGTTGTGATTTGGAACTATAAAAATAAAACTGAATTGAACTTTGGGTTTGGCAGGGTTGCTGCCATTTTTTTATTATTGGTAACAGAAAAAAAAATAATAAATGTGATGGCATTTTGGTTTTTCAGAATTATTTGTTTGGTCTAATGTTTGTTTCAATTTAGGTGATGACTGAAGAAAAAAACGTTTTAATTTGATTCAAAGAATTCAACAGCACCTCGTTTTAGTGAGTACAGGATATGGTTCAAATATATATGAATGAACTTCAGCTTCTTGATGGTGACACAGTTCAGATAGCAACCTTAGTTTTATCTGAATCAGGTTCTTGTTCCCAGTTTTACAAGTTGTGCTCACAGAGAAAAACAAGTGGAACTGTAATAATGAACCCTGCTCTAAACTTAATTAGCAAATAATTAGATTTAAGTGTTTGGTTTTTTTGCCTCCTCGTCTCAGATTCTTGTTGACCACTGTATCCACCCCTGTGGACCTCTTCCTCTAAATCTTTTTCTTCTTGGCCTTTGACCTCAGGGCTCTGCAGCCAAGCCTAATCTCCTCTAGGTCCCATTCAGGGCTCCTTAGCTCTCTGTGTACCAGCCATCTCTGCTATCACTGTAACTGGCTGAATTAGAGGGCAATTAATGTCACTGCTGATGGCGGTTGTTATGTTAAACAGACTGCTGGCAGATTCACTCCATTATTCATAGAGGAATTGCTGTCACACGTAAAAAATCGTATGTTAGGTAGCAGACGGAAAGACCTGATGTCCAGGAGGGATGAAGAAGAATGAAAACTGTATTAAGGGAAAGATGATTTGGGGAAAACGTAATAGTACATAATTTAAATGCTTTCAACTTTATGAGAGTCCAACAAAGCAGTTACTGTATATGTTAGAAATGAAGTCAGCTTTAAACTGTCTACTTCAATCCTTTTCCCCAACAGTCCTCCAAATGAAACCGTTTACCTATAATCTACATATGATTTCTAAACTGGTATCCTTGCATCTATACAGCCAATCTCTTTGTTCCTCTTGTTTTTCTTCTCGTTCTCCAACCAGTCAGACAAGATGCTGGTGTCTGGTTCAGCTGGAGGTCTCTTTCTGTTTAAAGGGAGTTTTTACTTCCCACCATTGCAGGGTCTTTACATTACTATATACAGTACCTTCAGATTATTGTTATGTTCAGTAGTGCTACAGTATGCTACAGTATGCAACAGTATGTTACAGTATGCTACAGTATGCTACAGTATGCTAGTGTATGCTACAGTATGCTACAGTATGTTATAGTATGCTACAGTATGCTACAGTATGCTAGTGTATGCTACAGTATGGTACAGTATGTTATAGTATGCTACAGTATGCTACAGTATGGTACAGTATATTATAGTATGATACAGTATGCTACAGTATGTTATAGTATCCTACAGTATGCTAGTGTATGCTACAGTATGCTACAGTATGTTACAGTATGCTACAGTATGCTAGTGTATGCTACAGTATGTTACAGTATGCTACAGTATGCTAGTGTATGCTACAGTATGCTACAGTATGTGACAGTATGCTACAGTATGCTAGTGTATGCTACAGTATGCTACAGTATGTGACAGTATGCTACAGTATGCTACAGTATGCTACAGTATGTTACAGTATGCTAGTGTATGCTACAGTATGCTACAGTATGTTACAGTATGCTAGTGTATGCTACAGTATGCTACAGTATGTTACAGTATGCTACAGTATGTTACAGTATGCTAGTGTATGCTACAGTATGCTACAGTATGTTACAGTATGTTACAGTGTGCGGTTTTATTTGTCAATTTTGAAAATGATTTCATTTCTTGTGTTTTTTATTATTAGCTTGTTTATACTTTTATTCTTTTACTGCTATTACTATATTTACTGTTACTGCTTTTTATTATCACTGTTGCTGCCGTCGTTCCTGCTGCTATCATCACTATTACTGATATGTTATTGTTGAGGAAGTTCCCAGATATGGGATCAATAAAGTGTGTCTGTGCACACAGATTTTTAATTTATTCAATAACTTCTTTACTTGAACACCTTAAATATTCTTCATGTGATAAACATCTACAGCCAGCACGGGTTCAGAGTATGTGTAACAATCAGCAGTTTTCATTTCATAACCATGAAGGCTTTCACTCAGGGACTTTCTCCACACTTCTGATACTTCGGCACTCTTGGTGGCGCTGTCACTTGGTGTTCGCTCGCTCTGCGGTAGAGTATCACATCCTGTTCCTGCTCAAACACAGTGGTGTTTCTGAGTAGCTTATTTGCTTAGCAATTTAATTAACAACTTTTAAATACATTCTTTTTTCATAGTATAATCTTCACGTGCTTCATCCGAAGCACACTTTCTGTGTACTCACTACCTAATTTATAGCCAAAGTATTCACTCACTGTCTCTGTACTGTTTCGCTAGCTTAGCTTAGCTCGTAGCCGACTCGTTAGCACCATGGCTACTTCACCTGTCCCTCCTGCACTTTCTTGCTCATTGTGTCAGATGTTTAGTTACTCCTCGGCCTCCTTTAGCAGTAATGATATCTGTAACAAATGTAGCATATTTGCAGCTCTGGAGGCCAGGATTACTGAATTGGAGACTCGGCTTCGCACCCTTCATTCACCCGTAGCTAGCCAGGCCCCTGTAGCTGGTGCAGCCGAAGATAGCGTAGGCCCCGCTAGCTGTTTCCCGGCAGACCCCAAGCAGTTCCCCACTCGGCGACAAACCCGCCGGGGGTCAAACTCTGGTAATTGGTGATTCTGTTCTCAGACATGTGAAGCTAGAGACACCGGCAACCATAGTCCATTGTCTTCCAGGGGCCAGAGCAGGCGACATTGAAGGGAATTTAAAACTGCTGGCTAAGGGTAAACGTAAATTCAGTAAAATCATAATTCACATCGGCAGTAATGACACCCGGTTACGCCAATCGGAGGTCACTAAATTCAATATTGAATCGGTGTGTAACTTTGCCAAAACAATGTCGGACTCTGTAGTTTTCTCTGGTCCCCTCCCCAATCAGACCAGGAGTGACATGTTTAGCCGCATGTTCTCCTTAAATTGCTGGCTGTCTGAGTGGTGTCCCAGAAACGATGTGGGCTTCATAGATAATTGGCAAACCTTCTGGAGGAAACCTGGTCTTGTTAGGAGAGACGGCATCCATCCCACTTTGGATGGAGCAGCTCTCATTTCTAGAAATATGGACAAATTTATTAAACCCCCAAAAATATGACTATCCAGAGTTGGGACCAGGAAGCAGAGTTGCAGTCTTACACGCCTCTCTGCAGCTTCTCTCCTCCTGCTACCCCCCTAAAAACCCATCTCCATAGAGACTGTGTCAGCTTCCAAAAAGACAAAAAACAAACTAAAAACCAGCAACAAACAACTTAAACATAAACAATCACAAAGAAAGAACAATACAGTATCCACATCTTAACCAAAGAGTAAAACAGTGAAATGTGGATTATTAAATATTAGGTCTCTCTCCTCCAAGTCTCTGTTAGTACATGACTTAATAATTGATCAACAAATTGATTTACTCTGCCTGACAGAAACCTGGTTGCAGCAGGATGATTATGTTAGTTTAAATGAATCAACACCCCCAAGTCATTCTAACTACCAGAAATCTCGAAGCACAGGCCGAGGGGGCGGTGTGGCAGCAATTTTTCACACCAGCCTATTAATTAATGAAAGACCAAGACAGACTTTTAATTCATTTGAAAGCCTGATGCTTAACATTGTCCACCCCAGCTGTGAAACTCAGAAACCAGTCTTACTTGTTATCATCTATCGTCCACCTGGGCCTTACACAGAGTTTCTGTCTGATTTCTCAGACTTTATATCTAATTTAGTTCTGAGCTCAGATAAAATAATTATTGTGGGTGATTTTAACATCCATGTAGATGCTAAAAATGACAGCCTCAACATGGCATTTAATCTGTTATTAGACTCAATTGGCTTCTCTCAAAATGTAAAAGAACCCACCCACCACTTTAATCACACTCTAGATCTTGTTTTAACATATGGCATAGAAACTGAACATTTAACAGTGTTTCCTGAAAACCCTCTCCTGTCTGATCATTTCCTGATAACATTTACATTTACAATAATTGATTACACAGCAGTGGAGAGTAGACTTTATCACAGTAGATGTCTTTCTGACTGTGCTGTAACTAAGTTTAAGAATATAATCCACCCACTGTTATCATCTTCAATGCCCTGTACCAACACAGAGCAGAGCAGCTATCTGAACGCTACCCCAACAGAGGTTGATTATCTTGTTAATAATTTCACCTCCTCACTACGTACGACTCTGGATACTGTAGCTCCAGTGAAAACTAAGGTCTCTAATCAGAAGTACCTGACTCCGTGGTATAATTCTCAAACACGTACCCTAAAGCAGATGACTCGTAATCTGGAGAGGAAATGGCGTGTCACAAATTTAGAGGATCATCATTTAGCCTGGAGAAATAGTTTGCTGCTTTATAAGAAAGCCCTCCGCAAAGCCAGAACGTCTTACTATTCATCACTGATTGAGGAAAATAAGAACAACCCCAGGTTTCTCTTCAGCACTGTAGCCAGGCTGACAAACAGTCAGAGCTCTGTTGAGCCAACCATCCCTTTAACGTTAACTAGTAATGACTTCATGAACTTCTTCACAAATAAAATTTTTATCATTAGAGAAAAAATTACCAATAATTCAAATTCAAATTCAAATCATCCCACAGATGTAATATTATCTACAGCTACTCTTAGTACCATTGATGTTAAGTTAGACTCTTTTTCTCCAATTGATCTTTCTGAGTTAACTTCAATAATTACTTCCTCCAAACCATCAACGTGTCTTTTAAACCCCATTCCTACAAAACTGCTCAAAGAAGTCCTGCCATTAATTAATTCTTCGATCTTAAATATGATCAACCTATCTCTAATAATCAGCTATGTACCACAGGCCTTCAAGCTGGCTGTAGTTAAACCTTTACTCAAAAAGCATCTCTAGACCCAGCAGTCTTAGCTAATTATAGGCCAATCTCCAACCTTCCTTTCATATCAAACATCCTTGAAAGAGTAGTTGTCAAACAGCTAACAGATCATCTGCAGAGGAATGGTTTATTTGAAGAGTTTCAGTCAGGTTTCAGAGCTCATCACAGCACAGAAACAGCTTTAGTGAAGGTTACAAATGATCTTCTTATGGCCTCTGACAGTGGACTCATCTCTGTGCTTGTCCTGCTAGACCTCAGTGCAGCGTTCGATACTGTTGACCATAATATCCTATTAGAGCGATTAGAACATGCTGTAGGTATTACAGGTACTGTGCTGCAGTGGTTTGTATCATATCTATCTAATAGACTCCAATTTGTGCATGTAAATGGAGAGTCCTCTTCACACACTGAGGTTAATTATGGAGTTCCACAGGGTTCAGTGCTAGGACCAATTGTGTTTACATTATACATGCTTCCCTTAGGCAGCATCATTAGAAGACATAGCATACATTTACACTGCTATGCAGATGACACCCAGCTCTATCTGTCCATGAAGCCAGATAACACACACCAATTAGTTAAACTGCAGGAATGTCTTAAAGACATAAAGACCTGGATGGCCGCTAACTTTCTGCTTCTTAATTCAGATCAAACTGAGGTTATTGTACTCGGCCCTGAAAATCTTAGAAATATGGTATCTAACCAGATTCTTCCTCTGGATGGCATTACCTTGGCCTCCAGTAACACTGTGAGGAACCTTGGAGTGATTTTTGACCAGGACATGTCCTTCAACGCACATATTAAACAAATATGTAAGACTGCTTTCTTCCATTTGCGCAACATCTCTAAAATTAGAAATATCCTGTCTCAGAGTGACGCTGAAAAACTAGTTCATGCATTTATTACTTCCAGGCTGGACGACTGTAATTCATTATTATCAGGATGTCCAAAAAACTCGCTGAAAAGCCTTCAGCTAATCCAAAATGCTGCAGCAAGAGTCCTGACAGGGACTAGAAAGAGAGAGCATATTTCTCCTGTATTGGCTTCCCTTCATTGGCTTCCTGTTAAATCCAGAATTCAAAATCCTGCTCCTCACATACAAGGTCTTAAATAATCAGGCCCCATCTTATCTTAATGACGTTGTAGTACCATATCACCCTATTAGAGCACTTCGCTCTCGCTCTGCAGGCCTACTTGTTGTTCCTAGAGTATTTAAAAGTAGAATGGGAGGGAGAGCCTTCAGTTTTCAGGCCCCTCTTCTGTGGAACCAGCTTCCAGTTTGGATTCGGGAGACAGACACTATCTCTACTTTTAAGATTAGGCTTCAAACTTTCCTTTTTGCTAAAGCATATAGTTAGGGCTGGACCAGGTGACCCTGAATCCTCCCTTAGTTATGCTGCAATAGACGTAGGCTGCCGGGGGATTCCCATGATGCATTGAGTTTTTCCTTTCCAGTCACCTTCTTCACTCACTATGTGTTAATAGACCTCTCTGCATTGAACCATATCTGTTATTAATCTCTGTCTCTCTTCCACAGCATGTCTTTTATCCTGTCTTCCTTCTCTCACCCCAACCGGTCGCAGCAGATGGCCGCCCCTCCCTGAGCCTGGTTCTGCTGGAGGTTTCTTCCTGTTAAAAGGGAGTTTTTCCTTCCCACTGTCGCCAAAGTGCTTGCTCATAGGGGGTCATATGATTGTTGGGTTTTTCTCTGTATCTATGAAGCGCCTTGAGGCGACTTTTGTTGTGATTTGGCGCTATATAAATAAAATTGAATTGAATTGAATTGAATTCAACAAAACCTTACAATAAATATCAGAAACATCTGGAAATCAAATGTTACCTGTTGGGATTTTAAGATTAAAATGATGTAAACAGAGTCACGAGTTAAAGTTTTACATCTATTACACACTGAGACGGCGCTCTAGAACCAGGCAACACTGAAATAGAACATTTTAAGAAAAATGTAACATTTAAAAACACACGACCACAAAGTCCCATTGAAAAATATTTATTGTGATTTAACAACTAACAGGACAAGTCCACATTATTCATCACTGGGGAAAAAGAAGGTGCAAGACTTCCTGCATACCTGGGCTCAGTGGTTTGGAGAAACATCCTACACTACTTTGATCACAGGAAGGCTGTGCCCGATGTTCTTTAACCCAGTGAGGCAGGCATCGTGTCAGGGGAGCGGACATGGATCAAGCAGGAGAAGTGTTCATACTGTGGGAAAATAATTATTGAATCCTCTGCTGAATTTGTAAGTTTACTCACGAAGAAATGAACAAATTTTAAGGCAGTTTTATTTTAATGGAGAGAGAAGAAATATCAACCAAAAATATAGAAGAAAAACAACTAAATAAATAATTGATCTCCTACAACCCAGACACAATTTTGGCCTACGTAAATATTTTGGCTTTTCTAACAAGAAGGTAGAGGCAGACATTGGCCAACATATGTGTTTAGACTGGGATGATGCTGTACTACCTGCAGGAGACCCATTCAGGAACCAGTAGAACCAGCTCACCACCACCACCATCACCACCAACTCAACACAGAAAGTCTTCTGCCCACTAGGGATGGGTATCGTTTAGGTTTTATCCGATAGCAGTACCAAACCGGTACTTTTGAAACGGTGCCGGTGCTTAAACGGTGCTCGAACCGGTGCTTAAAGAATGGAGAACACAAACTTTGTCCAAAAACCTCTCATGTTTAGCTGTTTCCCACTTTTTCTTTGGTCATTTTAGCCTTTTTGGCCAGGGTGAAGGGAGTATCTGCCATCAAACAAGAAGACAGCCGCATGTAACTACGACGGTGTTTGCTAGTTCACCTTACATGCATTAATTTAACAATGTGGTTAGCCTACTCAACCTAAATTACACACGAACAACATTAAGCTACTCACGCAGAGATGCTGCTGCCATCATCATCATCCGTCATCATTTCTGCTACACTGGCAGGGCTAGGGGCCAGGACTCTCCTCTTTGGGTTCTTGGGGGATGTTGCTAACGCCGGGTCCGATAACAGGCACCACTCCCGCAGTAGATGTGCTCGATGTGAGGTCTCGCAGTAAGCTATCAAATACGGCGCAATTCTCGGCTTTTAAAAAACCGCTATGCATCGCCAGGTGTTTCATCAGATTCGAGGTGTTACCTCCTTTGACAGTATCATCTTAAAGTACTTGTTGCAGGCTGCTGAGTTTGCATCTTTTGCTGTGAAGTACAGCCAGACTTTTTATTCTGTAGCTCTGCTCTCAAAGAACTACGTACCTGGGCCCGCCTACTATCCTCGGAAAGGTAAAATGATTGGCTAGAATCCAAAGTGTATGACATCTCAGGAAAAAAAGCACCGAAATAAAGCACCAAAATGTGCGCTGCTTTTCAGTCTGGTTACTACTGTTTATGTCAGAACTGGTGCCATTATGGCACCGGATACCGGTACCCATCCCTACTGCCTACCAGGAGATTTCTGTCCAGGAACCTTGGACAGAGCCACCGCTTTGAGCCACGGTGCTAACCAACACACAGCCATGCTGCTCACGCTCTTTTGGGGCTCAAAGTCCAGAATCAAGAAATGTTCAAAACATTTATACTGTCAGTGATGATGATTTAAAGAAATGGATCATTTGCATATGAGGGTTTTAACTATTTCATCATGACTGTATCTCAGATTTCACATCATCAGCATTTAGTGTTTTGGCCACTAAGGTCAACAAATCCTAACAAATAGTTGCCTCCACCTAATCTTAGCAACAGAAGTCAGAAAATGCTGAAGTGAAGTTAAGCTCAGGTGGGATGGTTACTCTAGAAGGAACTGACAGATGTTTCAGAACATGAACCGGAAAGATTTGCTTCCTTTAAATAAAATATTTAACTGAAAGCAGCTTTAAACATGAACGCGTCATATATGACAGACTGTACACGCAGCATCATTTAATTGCAGAACAACATGTGACATATTTGTGCCAATTACAGGCTGAACAGGTTTTCTAGCCAAGCCAACCTCAGCGTAATGGTCATGTAGCGGGCTTATGGACAACACCAATTGTCTTTGTGGTCTTTAATGCAGAGAAGCCATTGGTTTCCCTCCTCTTTCATTTAGCAGCTCCTTGAAAGCTGTCAGCCATTTGTGGTTTGGATGGGACAGCCTCGTTTTTGGCTGCATTTGCCTTTCTCTGTGGTCATCTTCCACCAGCTTTGGTTCAGCAGAACACAGACACAGAAAGAGAATGACGAAAAGGAGGAAATTAATGGATTTTAATTAACTGTCCATAGGATCCAGGGATCAGAACTCCTACTGTGGCTCTGTTCTGTGTTTTTTTTATACAATTTCTCCTTCTGTCTGTGTTCAGCTTGACCTCAGGGAGGCTCCGAGTGCTCGGTAGCCAGCCGGCTGGCCAGGGCATAGCAGAAACATACAGCGTATGCCAATCCTGCAATACCCCGCTCAGTAAGATTTCTCTCTCGCTTTGCTCTACCTCTCCATCTTTCTTGACCAGCAGCGTAGGGGGGCTCAAAGCCGCCACTCATTAGGATAAACTGTGCCAAGCCAGGGGTGCTTGCTGCCAAAGCTTTAGTGGCTCAGTGTGCTAGGGAAATCAGTGTATGCATGTGTATATGAGCAGCTTCCAGGGGTTTTCAGAGTAGCGGGAGCTCCGGGAGCTTCAAGGAGTTTTGCAGCCAATCCAGAAAGAAGAGAAGGTGGGTTTCAGTCCATGGCACTTTCCTACTCCTGGGATCCCTCGGTAGCTGCTCCAGTGGGTGTAAATGGATGAAAAGGAGGAGTATGTGTGAGAGAAAGAGACTCTGGGGGGAAAAGGGAATTTTCAGTTCCAGCATTGATCAAAACTTTGCGGACTCCCTGGGCAGACTTGTTGGACAGAAATCCAAGCACTGTTGCTAATCATCTGTAACAGCACTCCTATGTAAAAATTGCTTTGCTTTGTGAATGCTTCTCAGCAGCAGGGACAGGAAGACTGTCTCAGTTCACTTTAGTCTGGAGGTTTTCTTCAACTTCTCAGTGTTAGTTAAACTGAAGCCAAAGGTGAGACAAACAAGGCTATAATGGTGTGGCTTCAGGAGGGAGGACGACCAGGTTACAGAGGGCAGGTAGGTGATTGACATGTAAGATCTCAGTCACACTGCAGTAGAGATTTGGCAGTTCCTCTCTCCTGTCCCCAGATGTTAAGGAAAATGTGCATTTCTCAGCTGATGAGTGGATGCTGGAGGTTGCTGGGTAAAATCAGCCACACTGTGGTTCCTGCAATAAAAAACCTCCATGTGGTTGCTTTGCCCATCGTTTGCATGGAAGATGCCGACTTGTCTGCAAACACTTTCTAACTGAGCACCATGTGGTAAAATAACTTAGAAATGGATAGTGTTTGCCTTCAAAGTGCAGTGCATTTGTTCTCATAAACTGGTCAAATAATGATACTGTTAACTGTTTCAGACAGGGCTGCACGGGAGGGGCCACTCTTTGCACCAGTGAGCCACACTAAAGCCACTAATAAACAGGCTCTCTCCTCAGGGTGTGGGGCAACCCACAGCTCTGTGGTCCTCGTTCTATAATGCTCCATACCAGAGACAAAAAGGTAAACAGAACAAACCTTTCAGTGATGAACCACACAGCCTCCATGCTTGTCCTGGGTGACGTCTCCCAGCAGGGAACCTGTGAGTCTTCTCTCCATCGTCACACCTGTGTACCTGACCTCTTTCATATGTTCTTTGTTTAATAATTGTATTATTATTATTATTAAAATTATTATTGTTGCTGTTATTACTGCTGTTATTATTGTTATCAATGAGTTGATAATGTTGATAATGATCTTTTAATTATTATTATTATTATTGTTATAGGCCCCCTCAACACACACACACACACACACACACAAACATGCCATTGCACTAAACCCATACTATACAAAGTTACAGTTACTCTTATTATATCCTGTCTGTTTCTCATCTATTCTGTTCAATTGTATTTTTCAAAATGATAATAAAATAATGCGCTTTGTGAGATTAGCCCCATCTTGTCAGGTTAATCCATAAAAACACGTACTGATTACTTCGCTGTTTGAAGTTTTCACAGTTCATGACTGTATCAGTTTTTCATGTTCACCAGAGAGCTGTCGTGTCACATATGATCATATTAGCTAAAATAGTCTTACTGGGCAATAGCTGGATTTCCTTTTCCTGTTGGGATATCGTCAGCTAAAGTAATTCACAGGGTTCATCGTGTGACAGGTGAACATCCAAGAGTTAGTTTGGCTATTTCTATATTAACAGCATTTTTAGCAGCTGCTGTCACACACCACTTTTTAATATTTAACCTGAGCCATCATGTTTCTCTTAAAACCCACTGTAATAAATTAGAAAACAAAGAAACACAGAACAAACACAACCCCACTAACTGTACCTCAGAAAACAGAGTTTCTGTGGCACTCAGATTTTTAACATATTAGGGCATTTTCACATCTACGTCCGAATCAGTTGATGTGTTTGTAAGTTTATCAAAGGAGCTTGCAAAGAAAAGTGTCTGGACTTCTTTAAGTTACTTTAGAATCTCTTTAGAATTGCATTTTGTTAACTGTTGTCTGTTTTGTTTTATACTTTGTTATCCTTGTGTGAAGCATTTTGTGATCTTTTATCTAGAAAGGTGCTATATAAATAAAGTTTTACTTTACTTTATTTTAGAATGCAAAGCATACCTTTTTGTAGCTCAGACTTGTAACATATACCTGGTAGATGGTTCAGATCCCGTTCACAACATAAATGAGTGAGTTAGTTAAGAATCGCGCTGAGACCACCTCCTCCAATGGAGGAGTTTGAGTTAAACAGACTAAACACTGCAGTAAAAATGTCTGTCGCACATACAGACAAGCCTAAAACAGACTGTGACCTCAGGTAAAACAGGTGTTTTAGTTCAGCCTGGTAGCTTTAACCAAAATAGCTGTTTCTGACAGCAGCCTTATGACCTCAAATCACCGTGAATATGTCCTGTAGTTACAATGACAGGAAGCTTTGTTGATCACAGTGTTTTGTTCTAGTGTTAGTCCACAGTGTTTCACATCCATGTGAGCAGGATGCTTCAGTGCTTCACTGACTCAGGAACAAGCAGGCAGCAAGTAGCCACACAACCCTGCCTGACTTTGTGCAACATGTTGTTTCATGCCATCATGATCACTTATGAAAATAGTGAAGACACCACACTTCACAGCTTTGTGTGTTGTCAGTGTTACATGCATCAGTGTTGGGGAGTAACGGAATACATGTACCGCCGTTACGTATTTAAAATATAAAGTATGAGTAACTGTGTTCTGTTACAGTTACCGTTTAAAAAGGTGGTATTTAGAATACAGTTACTTTGTTGAAATAAATGGATTACACGGCGGTATTTCCCAGTTTCATATTGTCGCGGGTCGGGACTGTTTGGGTTTTGTTTGACATGTTCTGTTGTTCCAGGCGGCAGCGTTACAGTTGCCATGGTTACAGGGTGACGCTCTCTCTCTGCGTGTTTCCTGGGTGAGAGAGCGCCTTTTTGTTGTTGTTGTTGTGCTAAGCTAATAGGCAGAATGCTACAGGTATAGCTCTAAAGAATGTAGCCTGATGGGCAGTGTAGTCCGTGCTGCAGGGAGAATGGACTGCCATACACGTTATGTGTCTGTGAGCGCGGGAGGGAGAAAAAGGAGAGTGGAAAAGTACGAGCTGTCACGGAGCAGAAACGGGAGCTGGAAGCATGTAAATATAATAATAACCACTGCAGCCAAGAAGAGTGCCTGACGAGCCCAGCTGTAAGTACGCTATTAAGACTCGACTGTACGCTGTGTTCGTGTTTTCCTCTGAAACAATAAGCTCCGTTGCAGCAGCCTTTCAACGCCTCTCTCTGTCTCTCGCTAGCAAAGTTGACCCAGACAACAAAGTAAAGCTAGTTTTCGGCTACGAGCCCGACACGAACACGACGTATTAGCCAGAGGTCCCTTTACTACGGTTCGGAGCCGCGGACCTTCAGTAACAGTAATAAATCACATTCATGTAGTTGTAAACAGCATGATAATATATTAAGTAATCCAAAGTATTCAGAATACGTTACTCTCATTGAGTAACGTAATGGAATACGTTACAAAATACATTTTGGGGCATGTAATCTGTAATCTGTAGTGGAATACATTTGAAAAGTAACCTTCCCAACACTGCATGCATGAATATTTGTACAACTGCAAATGACATACAGATTACATACCTACCCCGCAATTGTAATTCTTATATCAATTATTTACTGACTGGGTTTTCTTGCAAGTGTTTGTGAGTATATAATATCGCTCAGGCTCAGGAAGGTACTTTTTAGAATGACTAAGATTCTTGAGAAGCTTATATAGTTTATCCCTGCAGAGATCTTAAGATGTTCTCTCTTTTTGAGCCCACTAGTGAACACAGTCGAGCAGTGCAATGCCAGGATGGCAATCTGGTTTTAGATGGTTCAAATAAAAGTTCATGCAGCCATGGTGGCCTCTTCAAGGACTTCACTCTGAAACAGGTCTATGTAGTTTGATTTGTTTCAGTTTAATGATCCCAGAGCCATTCTAGAGAATAAACCCAGTGATTACACAGACTGGGAGGTCTGCAACACCCATTCCAAGCCAAGCCAATTATAACCCCATACTATCAGCAATTAAATACCTCTTACTCTAAAAGCTGAATGAGTCTAATCACATATATTGTTGACATAGCATGTCCTATACAAAACCGAAAAGTAAAAAAGACTTGGATATTTACCAAAAAAAAATCTTTATCAAATGCCATATTGCTAAAGTCTCGGCTGGCATCCAAGTCAAAACCTACTGAGAATGTCAGGGTGTCTCCAAGTCAGGCCAAGCATGTAGTGAAGAGAAAAAGAGGGTTGAGCGGAGAGAGAGGGATAAAAGGATGGATGGGGAAAAGTGGGTGCAGCTGGTGCCCTTTGTCGCTCTAGTGCATGGTCCTCGGAGCTCCAGCACCACTGGGAGGGTAGAGAAAGCCCCAGTAATGACATGCTAATGTGACTGTCAGAAAGAATAGTAGAGGGATCGGAAATTACGCCAATTCTGTGCCATAAATGGGCAACATTGCAAAAAGGAGGGGAAATACTCCCCATCCTTTTATATGAAAAGTGATAAAAGCCTTGATAAATCCCAATAAAAAGGGATTTAGAGATATAAAGCAAGCAGATAAGAGTGATGCAGGTGGAGGAGACTGGATAAAGGTGTAATTTTGGTGGAAGAGTGGAAGTGCTCATTGCCTGCTGGGAAATCTGCTTGCAGAGCTGGTTTTTGGTTTTACATTCTAGTCTGATGTCCTCCCTGTTTTGAACTCTAAAAAATCAAAATGAAAGCAAAAAAAGAATCACTTACATAGCTCGCTGAGGTATCGACTCATAAAACGACACATCTGACAGAGTAGCACAGAGAAACAGTCATGCTCTGTACAACTTTTACTTTTGCAATTAGTGACCAGTCTGAGACACCTCAACAGTGTACAGGGATAAGAGGATTCCTTCCTCTGTGAGGAATAGAAATGGATGTTTGTGGATGATATACCTGAAGTGAACAATAAAGAATTTGTCCATGAACATTTCTGCTTGGTTTGTTTTGCTCAGCTGTGTCTTGTGTCCCTGATTTTAGCAGCTTATTTAAGAAGCAGCCAGAGCAGCAGTTCTTCGCCAGATTGTTATTGCAGCCTTCATGGTAATGTTTAGGTCTCTCTAGTGTTTGCCTCTACTTCTGCGCTTCCATGCCGATGCAGCTAGGCCGTGCAAGATTAACACCAGATGGGCGGCAGTGGAGGATTGAATCACGGCTGTGTATTTACTGGTGGCCATTCCCTACTATCCTGTCCCATGCACCCAAAAGCCAACACTTGCCAGTAGCCACGGGGACACTGGTGGGTGGTGCCACTCATGAGCCTTAAACACCCACATGCTGTTGTCGGCTTCTGTTAGTGGAGACTTTATTTCTCACTCTTTTTCTGCATTCTTCGATTCTGGTGGAGAACAAACAGTCATTGATGATCAGTTACAATCCCCTCTGCCAGTCACGGCGCTTAATGGCCAGTCCCTCACCTCCATTACATACAAAACCAAACTGCTTAAGCTTGTTTTGAAAAGCAGCCAGCACAAATTCATTCTATTCTTTGTTTTTCACTCACTTAACACAACCACAGTTCTAGGATTCCCCTGGCTAGCTGCCCCCAAATATTGATTGGGCTGGTCTGGGAATGGTTCAGTAAGAGGGAGGTTTGGGTGTCTCTTCCCCCGTGATAAGAACCCAGATAGGCAGAAAATGGATGGATGGATGGATTCAATTAAATGCCTCCACAAATGGGAACACCACTGTGTGTAAAGCTGCCTGTGTGGCTGTTGGCACAGAAGCTCCAGCCCCAAAAGTAGGAGGAGGCTCGGCAACTGAATCGGGGGAACTTTTGTGAGCAGGACGGCGTCTATTATAAATAGCCTGAATTTTGTCAAGCAGATGCTGCTGCTGGTCCAGAAAGTGGACATCCAACTTGTTCCATGTCTCCCTCCTTTGTTCAACTGTCTCTCTCTTCTTGTCCGATCACTTATGGGGTCTGGTCCTGTGGTTCTGGGGGAAGGGGTCCTGGCCCAATGGACTCCTACTGGTGTCTCCATAGGGGAGTGGCTTGCTGTGGAGGTGTACGTGCCGTGGTGGCTATGAGTGGGCTACGTATTTGCATCTGCTGCGTTGTCTCATGGCACTGGGCAGGGAGGGATCAGATTGCAACAAACGATGTGACCCAAGCATTGTTTGTTGAAGGGGGTGAAAGTGGAGGGTGGGCACCTTACACATGGGATAGTGCATCCAGATTCTTCTGGCTGGGATCCTCCCTGGAGTTTGAGTCTGTTTGTTGTGGTACTATCGGCTCTGCTTCCTGGGTACCCATGCTGTCTGCCTCTATTGACAGGCAGCAGGTTTCTGGTTCAGCTAAAATGCTAATATTAATAGTGGGTTACTCTTCCCTGTTTATCGCGACCACCTGGGGTTTCTGAGCTCCTTAAGATACTAATCACAGCTCTGTGTTCTGATATTTAAACTCTGCTGATTCAGTTGGGAGTGAAGGCATCTCCAAGGCATAAATTATCATTGGTAGTTTGATCCTCGGCTGCTCCAGTCGGCATGCCCAAGAATCCTTGGACACAATACTGAACCCCAAGTTTCTCTCTGATGTATTTGTTGGAATATGAATAAACAGAAAGTGTGTTTTAATACTTTATTAGCTCTACTGAAAAGGAGGATTGGGGAAGGTCACACACACATGTCCACAAATGTAAATAAAACAGAGTACGAGTGACACAAACTTCACAGCATAAACAAAACCATGTTGCTCTTCATCCCGTCATTTTTGTCTGTTTTTTTCTTGTGTTTCACTGAGCTACGTTTTACCAGCTCAAACAGAAAAAGGACATTAGCTAACTATGGTGTACATCGACCTTTAAAGAATGCTGGTCACACGTACCCCCCCAAACAAACCAAATCAGAAGAATACAAGGTGAACAGATGACTCAGCCTGTAGCTGGTGAAACATGTCCTCTAGCTTAATGTTTCATCCACAGTCGCAGGACACCTGGCATTTTTTTTAAAAGAAGCAAGCTACAGTTTAGGATTACTGCTTTAATATGAGATGATTATCTGCAAATACATCAAAGACAGATCCTGTGGTGGCAAATATGTACCTGATAACGTCTGCAAAAGCATGAAGTAAGTAGCGCTCCAGGGATTAAAAAAAAAGAAGGTTTAAATGAACTAAACACTCTGCTTGATATATACTGTGTAGCTGAAACACAGCAGGCTCACTGAGGCTGGCTCTAAGGAGGAGGAAAAACCCCACCTGGATAAAGGGAGTACACTACAGCACTAAGACTGCTGTAATCAGTGATCTGAAGTGGACAGATATCAGTCGGACAGCTAACATATATTTAAGAAACAGTCCATAACAGTGCACAGTGTTCAGTTACAACCTCTTGATGTCTTTTTATGAAGAAAATAGCTCACCTGTCTCTCCTCCCCGTGCAGTGAAGAGTCACCCACAAACAGCAAGATGAAGTAAAAGTTAGGCAGGAGATTTAAAATTCAGACTAACACACAGAAACACTCTCCTTCTGTTTCCTCTCATTTTGAGATGATGATTAATCAGTGTGCCAGCGCCTCACACATGCACATTCATGGGAGGCAGAAGCACCGGGACTGTGTGTGTGTGTGTGTGTGTCTGTGTGTGTGTGTGTGTGCACATGCTCTTGCATGTCATATATGTGTGTCAGTTATGAGTGGAGATACCTTTTTTTTTTGTGTGTGTGTGTCCTGTCTGGCACTGTAGCAATCAGAATTATCGTCTGAGGGCCAAGAAAAATGCCCAACAGATTTACTTTCCCAAGTGGGCCTTTTGCTATACTGGTCCACTTGATTGTCATAGTTTATTTGATCTTTATTAGTTATTTTTATTCTAAGTTATTGTAATCAGGCCAGACTGGACTCAGGGATGGGAAAGAAAAACAAGAAGAAAAGTTCAGAAGAAAGTTAACAGAAGGGAAAGAAAAAGGAGAAAAGAGAGGAAAGACAATGAAAATCTGCTTCATCACCTTTGTCTTTGTGTCCTTTTTTTCCCCCCTGGATCACCTGTTGAGAAAGAAAAAAGAAAACAAGCAGAAGAAGACTAGAGCAATAGAATAAACAACATCATGATGATCTATGGGAATATAACAGTAAATACTAAATGTTAAACATTATTGTGCAGCACGTAAGATCGACAGCGCACAGTGTGCTTTAAGGTAGGAGCCAAAAAGGGTGTAGTTATGAGTGGAGATACCAACATATAACTACATCATAGTGGAATAAAATGTAATATGACGATAATAACTATGCTATTACTGCTCAATATGTAAACAAGAACATAAGATAAACATTGCTCTGACTGACAAACTCCTGGATCCCTCCTCTCAGCCATTCCTGACAGACCATTTGATGGTCTTGTTGAAAATGTGTTTAAATAAAAGATTCACAACTTTTCCCATTATGTGAAAAACAATGATTAAAATGAACAGTAAGTTTACCACAGTTAGTTAAAACAAGGCCATGAGAAGGAGCCTCGACACTAAAGCTCTCTATACTATGGATCTTGGGTTCATCAGGTCGGGTCAGCTGTATATTTGAGAACTAACTCCTACAAGAACGATTTGATTTAAAGTATATACTATAACAAAATCAGTAAATTTTGCTGCACATGAACAGGCTCGTGTATTTCAGCTGAATCATGTCATAGACTATTTTAACTTAAAAAAAACATGAACTAACTTAATAACTCTCAGCTTATCAGAGCTGATGAAACAGAAAATCAAATCAAAGCTTTAAGATTTGTGATTGTTTGAAATACATTGTATATCCAGATGTGCTATATTATTATTATTCCTATATGATTCTTTGCAAGCAGTTTATTTCTCAGTGTCAATTGGTCAGAAATATCTTTGTACAGCAAAGTCTGAAACACATTAATTAATCGTGTGTGTGTGTGCTTGTGTGCGTGTGTGTGCGTGTGTGTGTGCGTGTGTGTGTGTGTGTGTGAGCATCTTTAATGTTCACGCTGAAACAAAAGAAGAGAACAGAGACTATTGTTGAGCAGAAAAATAAAGATGGTGTTGGAGTCTGAGCGTGTGTGCCCTAAATAAGGCAGATGAGTGTAAGGTGTGGGTATGTATGAACACCTAATTGGCCCAGATATCACAGAATGAAATATTCATAGGGAAGCCTGGTGTCTTCTGAAAAGGGAATCTGGTGTGTAATGATGAAGTCGGACTGTTTTATCTGCCATGCACCCCACTGACACACTTAAAGCTCACCATGCGACACCACCCACAGACTCACTCTCTCACAGACAGACACACACAGACATGCACATGCGCGTAGTACACAAACATACTCAGAAATCCTTATGAAGTTATGCATACACATAACCCTGTGATAATAGTCTGACTTGAATGTGTGCAAGTGAGGAGTTTACATGACATATAAACATCTCCCCACTGAGCCTTTAGTGAGTGGTGAATGGCAAAGATTTGAAGGTGCTGAAAGTAGACTTTAACATCAGAGTTTCGTCAGTGACTGTTAAATGTAAAGCCGTTTTAGTAAAGGACCACATATAGTTTGCTGACCTGCACTTAACTCAAGGTCAAGAGCCTTGCAGCATGTCCTAGATAATGATTAAGATATCACTGCAAACTGAACAAGGACCACATTATATATTTTATGTTGGTATGAAATAAACTTCAAGAAGTATTTGTATACAACTTATGTGTCATTCCACAAAAACGTTTGACACCATCACCTCTCGATAGAGGCACGAAACTATGTCTTACAGTATGCAGAGGGTGCAATCTGAAAGAGATAGTAGACTTCAAGGGAGGGGAGAATGTATCGCAGCAGTATCAAGATGGCTTTGGGAAAAAAAAAGATGTGGAAGAGAGTGAAGGCAAAAGCAGGGTGGAAAAAGATGGAAGTTGAAGAAGGAAGACTTGCACAGACTTCTAGGTGGTAGGGAAGAGTTACCAGATGAGGACTGAAGAAAACTGCTACGAATGTGTTTAGTGCATGCTCTGGAAGGGTTGAAGAAGACAAGAAAAATGGGTGGTGGAAGGAGGAAGTGCTGGAAAGTATTCAAATAAAAAGTGGGATAGCATCCTAACACAAAGCTAGCGACAAACCCAGAGTGATGTTAAAGCTGAGTGTATGTTGACCCCATCCCAGCAGCCAACAGGTAACAAAAGCTACTGATGAGTCCTCAGGGATATCTCTAAATTCCCCAGAACCTGCTTTACATAACACAATAACTGGATACATTCAAGAAGTCATGGAACATAAGTATCTGTTTGATTTTATAACTATGTGAAATGTCAAAAAAAAAATATTAATAATGGGAACAGGAGCAAGTGGCATGATCATCACCATTCACGCTATTCATCATTCCAACAGGACTAATCTCACATTGTTAAAGCCTTCCAGTCCACCATCGGACCAGCTTAAAGCTCAGAGAAAAATCCATCTCTTAACCATTCTGACCAGTCACATACTCACGCATGAATATGTCACATCCAAATCAAATCCTAGCACGGGGGGACCTTTATAATCGACTTTTTAATCCTTAATCCTTAATGTGTTCAATCCCATAACCTGACTGACCTACCATGTTAGAGGAGGTTGATGAGATCAGTGCTGAATTCAGACATTCTTTAAGAAATTCAGTTTGTTCTTCCTTTGTTTGCTATACACGTCAGTACTTTTGTTGCACTACTATGAGCCTCGCTGCACATACCTGTGATGTGACGTACTTTGAGGATGTGAGTTTGATGCATCTTACAAAAAAAGACATGTAGCATCCATTTAAATACTGTTAAATGTTAACTGTTTAGTATAAAGACCACATCTACTACATAAAATGGAATTTTTATTTGCATGTGGAAATGCTATCAGAAGAACTACTTAAAGAGTAGAGTTTCTTTCCCTCTCCTTCGTTCCATGGTGTGACTTGCTTGTTTGGGGTAAACCTTAGCTTATATCTAGGGTAGATGCTAAAGGGCCGAGAGGTAATAATCCAGGCTTATGTCTTCAGCTGTACCCAGCATACTGACCGTAGTGTAATTATCCAGTAAAACTACCCAAAGTGCTCATAGTCAACTGTAATACAGTTTTTACAAAGCAGCATCCATTACAAGATTGTATATTTGTATGTGGAATTTTGCCAAGACGAAAAAACACATTGTGCTGAATGTACAGGCAGAACATATGTAAGCCTATTCAAAAATAATTATTTATGGGAGCTTTCACAACACACATTCTCAAATGTGTATATCCACACGGGCCAGATTAATGTTTTTTGAGACAGTGTGCCCCACTGCTATCCCTTGAACTTCCACACCCCCTCATGCATGATGGAAAGGAAATTGCTTTAACCGATGAAAGCAATACCCCCACTTCAGCACATTAACTTGTTTATATCTCTACTGGTGACAACAGAAAGAGGAAAAGTTTCAAGCTTGGCTGCTCATTGTGGGCCAGTGAGATCCAGGCAGAGACACGGCAAAACAAAAGGCAGCCAGAGAAATTTGCATGGTGCTCAATTATACATTAGCGAACATCACTTGCCAATCTGTTCATATCAATTTAATTGGATTTTAATACTGCCTGTGATCTTGTTTCCTAATTAACAGCAGCGGCTGGCAATAAAGCAGAAGCATGCACCCAGCGACACCTTTGATCCAGGCCATATGGACTTGCTTGGAGCTCATTGGTAGGGGGAGAGAAAAATATCAGTCACCTAAATATGGGCCTATGACAAGCCAGTGAAAAGGGGACTTCCGTGTGTGTGTGAATGCGATGCTGTGTGTGTCCGTGCGTGTGTGAATTTTTTTTTTCTCACATCCTGTCAGAATTTTCTACTCCCTGTTCATGTGTGCATGTGCATACTTGGGTGCATCTATTTGTTGGACATGCCCGTGTGTGTGCTTTTCAGGGGGTGGAGGAACCAGTGCAACCCCCAGATGGTGGATATCGCTTCTGCCTTGCGCCTTCATTGATTAATTTCTTCTCTGATTGGTTGTGATTACTGATAAATAAAACATGATCTCGAGATCAGATGCAAATCAGCTCAAGGGGTGTTGAGGGGGACTGTTGATTGCTTTTTCAAATCTGTTTATTTCGTGCCCCGCTGCCCTCCACTCTGGATTGGAGGGCAGAAAAAGGGCAGAACTCGTTTGTGCTACAACACATGCTAGCTCAGGATGCTCTCTGATCGTATTTGATTTGTGTATGTTATACATATATAACCAATCTTAGTGTATGTATTCATATATAGGCCGCAAGTCAGTGTACTCCTAGTGCAGGTTCCACGCACAGATAAATGGGGAGGGTCAAGAAGATCAAGCAACAGTCATCTCCACTGAGGATAGAGTGACATGACAGCAGGTGACCCACAGCTTTGAGCTCTAAAGGGTGCAGCTGAAAAAAACAAGATATATTTGTTTTATTTATTGACATACTGTTCTGGCCCCTTTGGCTATCACTACACAACACAAGGCCATGTATCTGTAGTATCTGTGCATTGTTTGACTTGGAAGCTTGGTACTTTGATTAGTCCAATATTTTACTTAGATATTTGATTTCTTGTGCTTCCTTCCTTCCAGGTTAGCAAATCAAGCAGCTTAAAGATGTCAGTTCAACAATATCAAAGAAAAGGTTCAATTTTGTTGAACCTTGCAAGACTGACTAAACATTGTATTAAATATTACAAGACATGTTAACTTTTATGACGTTTAAAAGTTTTACTTTGCATGTACTGTTGCATCCAATGTGACCCCGTGTCCTATATTGAGATTCAGAACCAGTTAAACTCTCTCTTGCATCACTTCCTCCAAGGAACAGGCACGTGTTGTATTTGGACAGGATTTAATACAAAAAAGTGTGAAACTGAAATGATACAAAATACAGAAATGTCACATAACCATTAGCTTGGATTGGACTTATGTGGACATATAAAACACATCAAACATTTCCAAATCACTTCAATAATATCATATACCCTGTCTGAAAGGTAAACACAATTAAGAAACTTACTCATATTGCCACTCAAAGGGATTTAACGGAGTGCATGGCTTTGGATCGGAAGGAACACACCATGTCTTGCTTCACCCATGAGCAAACACTTCCTATCACACTTCTTCTAGTAACTAATTAGCTCAACGTAGGAAATTGTGCCCTATAGGCCTGGAGAAATAACATTAAAAACAGCTCCAGTACACTCCCCACCTTGCATTATTTTAAGAATGCCACTAGACCCTATTTACATATTAGAACAATCTCTCAGAAGAAGGATACAGTCCGAAATGGGTCTACAGAATGTCTTTGCAATCTTGTCACGTGTCACCTTCACTTCCATCTTTCTGACAACTCCATCTCCTCTTGGAAGTGCCTTCACAATGACACCCATAGGCCACTCATTTCTTTTTAGTTGCTTGTCCTTCAGAAGAACAACATCTCCTTCCTTCAAGTTTGGTTTGCTGCGCTGCCATTTATGACAACCTTGGACCATGTGGAGGTACTCCTTCTGCCACCTGGCCCAGAATGTGTCGGCCAGGGCTTGAACTGTCTTCCATAGGTGTGTATACATGTGGGCCTTGGTGAAATCCCCAGGTGGAGTTGGGATCGGATCGAACTTCTGGGTAGGCAGAGCTGAGGGGGTCAGGATTAAGGGAGCATCTGGATCTGTGGAAACAGGTACCAAGGGCCTTGCAGTGATAACAGCCGTGACTTCAGCCATTAACGTTGTCAGGACCTCGTGAGTTAGAGTAGGGTTTCCTGCTTGTAGGAGCATTGAGTCTAGGATGCGTCGTGAGATGCCTATCATACGCTCCCAGGCGCCACCGATGTGAGATGAGTGAGGAGCATTAAACACCCAAGGATACCTCTGCTTGTGTAGGTAGTCACCCACACTTGTCTCACCAGGTTTTGGGGGATGCAACTTTAGGTACTTGGAGGCACCAATGAAATTGGTTCCACAATCTGACCTCAACTGTTTGGCGGGGCCTCTGATTGCAAAGAACCTGCGAAGAGCATTGATGAAACTGGAAGAGCTGAGAGTTTCAATCACTTCAATATGAACAGCCCGTGTAGACATGCAAGTGAACAAGACTGCCCATCTCTTACTGTTTGATTGACCACCTTTGGTGCGGCGTTTTGAAACCTCCCACCGTCCAAATACATCGAGGCCAACGTAAGAAAATGGGGGATCAGTCTGTAGGCATTCGGCAGGTAAGTCAGACATTATTTGCTGCTCTGTTCTACCTCGAAGCTTTCTGCACGTGACACATTTGTGGATTACACTGCTGATAGACCTCTTAGAACCAACTACCCATAATCCACTTGCTCTCACAGCCCCATCAGTGAAGTGTCTTCCTTGATGCTGGGTGGCTTCATGGTGATGCTGAATGAGCAGTGTTGCAATGTGATGCTTCCCTGGTATCAGAAGAGGGTTAGCTTGATGACTCGGCAAGCCAGACTCTTCAAGTCAGCCTCCTACTCACAGTAAGTTTTTGCCATCGATGATGGGATGAAGTTTGTGAAGAGCACTGTTGCGTGGTAAGTCTCGTTTTGCCATGATGCATTTTATTTCTTCTGCATAGACTTCATGCTGGACACATCTGATGATTGTGTGCTCTGCTTGAGATAAGGTTTTATCTGTAAGACTAGCCTTACAAAGATGCCAGCTGCTATAGGCACTACCATCTTTAGAGTTAGACTTTAGACTGTGGGAGATGTGGCGAAGGTAGGCCACCGCTTGGATAAGGGAAGTCCATTTTGAGAATCTTTCAAAGCGTGATGAACCCAAGGCACCTGGAGCAGTTGTGGTCACAAGCACATTGATGTTATGTCGAATTTCAATGTCCGACTCTGGATCGACAAGTTCAAATGGGCCCTTTTCTGGGAGAGTCTTGTGATTGAGAAGAAATGCCGGGCAGTACAACCATGAAGTACCAGAGAGTTTTTATGCTGGTACAGACCGAGAGCCATGATCAGCAGGATTGTGCTCTGATGGGACTTATCTCCATTGATCTGGTAGGGAAGACTGCTTGATCCTCTGTACACGATTGTTCACATATACATGGAATCTTCTGCTTTGATTGTTAATGTATCCTAACACCACTTTACTGTCAGTGTAGAATGTTGTCTTGTCGATCTTTACGTTTAGTTCTTCCGTGAGAAGCTCTGACATCTCCACAGCAAGCACTGCAGCGCACAGCTCTAATCGAGGAATGGTCGGTTCTGGTACAGGAGCTCATTTGGCCTTATCCATAACGAATCCGACCTCACTGTGCCTATCTTCATGTGTGACCTTCAGGTAAGCTACCGCAGCGATGGCTTTCATCGAAGTGTCTGAGAACACACAAAGTTCAATGAAGGTAGCTTGTGGGATGGAGAACGTGACGTAGGGGCGGGGAATGTGTAGATTTGTGAGACTTCGTAGCGAGTCATGCCACCTTCTCCAGCCATTGTACATGTCTTGGGATAAGGAACTGTCCCACTCAAGGGCGCTGCTGGAGAGCTCCCTGAGAAGAAGCCTGCCTTTGATGGTTACGGGTGCAAGCAAACCAAGAGGGTCAAACAAGCTGTTCACTGTGGAGAGTACGCCCCGGCGAGTGAAGGGTTTTTGCTCTTGTGAAACATGGAATGTGAACGTGTCTGTTGTGGGGTTCCAACTTACCCCCAAGCTGCATTGGACTGGAAGCTCATCTGTTGTTAAATCGAGATCTTTGATATCTTTGGCACTATCCTCAGGGGGGAATGCACTCACCACTTCCACTTTATTGGAAGCAATCTTGTGGAGACGTAGATTTGAGAGGGCAAGCATTTTCTGAGTTCTCTGTAGGACATCAACAGCCTCAACTGTTGTTGGGAAAGACTTTAATGCGTCATCGACATAGAAGTTGTGCTCCACGAAGTCTCGGGCATCAGTTCCATACTCACTTTCTGCCTCCCTTGCTGCCAGTCTCAGCCCGTAAATTGCCACTGCCGGGGAGGGACTGTTACCAAAGATATGCACCCTCATTCTGTAGTCTACTACGTCGTTGCCAAGGTCGTTGTCTTTGTACCAAAGAAAGCGAAGGTAGTCTCTGTGATCTTTCTGGACTACAAAGCAGTAGAACATTTGTTCAATGTCAGCTGTGACGGCGACTGGTTCTTTCCTGAAGCGAAGCAGCACACCCAAAAGTGTGTTGTTCAGGTCCAGGCCGGAAAGCAACACCTCATTGAGGGACACTCCATCAAACTGCGCGCTCGAATCAAACACCACACGTATCTTCCCCGGCTTTTTTGGATGGTACACACCAAATATCGGGAGATACCAGTTCTCTATGTCTTTGTTGGGAGGTGGTGCGAGCTCTGCGTGTTGGTTGTCTAGCATTTTCTGCATGAGATCAAATATTGATGATGTTAAACCAAAACATGAATCTTCTGTGATTAACAACTACTTTGGAACGTAGAGTTTAATTTTACTAGGCTGATTACTGCCGGACCTCTGTAATGACTTAAGAATCTGTCTGACAAAGTGAAGTAGGTCAAAACATCTCAATGAGCAACACCTCATGCCACAGTCTAAAGAAAAAGCTGAGAATCAAAGTAATTGACATTTATTATTCTGGAAAAGTTTACAAAGCCCCCTGGACACTGAGAACCGCCATTGCACCAGCTGGCGGGGGCACCAGCCGCTGGCAGGAAGTGTCATGGGGGAAAATAGACCCGACACCTGGGGGAGCCTGAGATGTTCTAAAAGAGAGGTGGAGTCTAAGACCTGACCTGACACACAGACATACAAATAGGCAAAAAACCCACACTATACTCCCAGGTCCCAATACCACCAGAGGGGTAATGAGCAGATGGTTCCCTTAAGTCTGGGGTGGAGACGAGCAGCAGAGAAGCCCACCAGCCAAGACCCTGAGTGGACAACCAGCTCCTCCATGGGGCTTCCAGCTCCAGACGGCAAACAGAGAATGGATCTGTGAAAAGACCACATGCCTCATTCTGCCCGCTGATATGTGGTGTTGATGCGTGGTGTTGTAAAGTGCATTTAAAACAGGGTGGCCATGGTGCAGACTGCCCTCTACAAGTGATTTCTAAGACTTTAGGATTCAAGAGAACCAAGAGAGTCATAATCTACAAATGTAAAAAACGTTGGAATACTGGTGAACCTTCTCAGGTGTTCCTGCATAGCAAAATTACTTCAAGAGCACGTCGATGACTCATCCAGGAGGTCACAAAAAAACCCTGCAGGCCTTATGAAGCTAAATCGTCACCAAAAGTTTGAAAATTTGAAACTGAAATTCTAAGTTTTCATATTTAAAAAAAACAATAAAAAAAATTTAATGACCTTATTTTTAGTAAGTTAATTGTTTGAATATTTAAAACATATTCATATTCATTAAGGTGTGAAAAAATTTACCCCAGCAACAGGAAATACTGTTATCTGATTGACTGGTAGGTTGCTAAGCTGTGAGAGCGATTAACTCGTAGATAAAATCTAAGACTCACCTGTTCATTTGTGTATTTTAAGAGGAAATTAGAATCCCCCACCTAATATGCCTTTACACCTTACTACATCTTTAACCTTAAAGCATATCAGTATGCTACAAACATTCACATCATCATAGGATGACCAGAAACCGGGTTTCTTCTTGTTGGCTGGTACCGATGTCATCCTGTGAAGGAGTGGTGGGCAACTTCAAACACAATGCTAATTTTTAACTAACATACATGACACAGGAGCTGTCAATCATTAGTCTATGCCCTGCCCCTCCCCCTTGATACACACTCATAACACAAAATCATTGTCAAAAGTCTGAAACTAATTTTTATTAATTTTTTAAATCACAACTTTCAGAATTTTGTCAAGTGAATAAAACTGCTGACCCTGATTTAGCTCCACAGGGCCTCACCAGTCTCAGGAAAGGCCTTATGGAGCAGTTTATATTTTCAGTCAAACATGGCACTGGTAGTGTGATGGGCTGAGACTGCTTTAGTGCTTCACAACCTGAGTGACTTGCCATAAATGGTGAAACGAAGAATTCTACTTTCTACTTTAAAATCCTGAGAGAAAGTCTCGTTGTTAGTCCATGCTCTGAAGCTTATGCACGCTTCAGTCATGCAGCGGACAATGATCTGAAACACAGGCCTGCCCCTAAATGACTTGAAAATAAATTAAAAAGGGCTTTATAGAAGGCTCATGACACTTAAATCTGATTGAGATGCTTTGGCGTGATCTTAAACGAGCCAGTCATGTTCACAAACTGAACAGAACAACAGAACAAAATGTGGAGAGGCTTAATTAAAACGATTCCGGAGAGGAAGAGTGGGCCAAAATTCCTCCACAGTGATGTGAAAGACTCATTGCCAGTTATGGCAACTGTTTGGATTGAAGTTCTTGCAGCCAAGTGTGGCACAACCAGCTATTAGATTTAGTGGGCAATTACTTTTTCCACACAGGGCAGTGTAGGCTTGGGTACCCTTTGTCCTGTAATAGCTCGCGGATACGCGCACACACACACACACACACACACACACACACACACACACACACACACACACACATATATATTATACTCATCTGCACAGCTGTTTTTAAATGTAATATTTTGGTGGATGGTAAAATACTGCAGCAGGTATTTATTTAAAATGGAAGCAGCAAAAACTTTATAGTTTGTTTCCATTTATTTATGTTTTCAGGAAAGGTCTGAGTGTGTACACAGAGTAGGACCCAAACTCGGGAGGCAGGAAGTGAACTCAAAAGGCAGCTTTATTGCTGAAGACTTTCCAAGACAAAGGAAGCAAAACTAAACACAAGAGACTATCAAAATAACACTTTATGTGACTAAGGACATGTCCACACTAACATGTTTTTGTTTGAAAACGTGTCTTTTTTTCTCCGTTTTGGCCACACTAAGACAGCATTTTTGGTCAAGGAAAACGGAGCTTTTTGAAAATGCTCTCCAAAGTGGATACATTTGAAAACGCCGTTTTCACGTCGCGGTGTGGAGTGTGAAAACAGAGGCTTTCGAAAACAATGGCGCATTTTAATCATATGATGCAGTCATGTGACCAATTCAACTAAAATGGTGGACGGCATTGTACAGCAGTTGTTTTGTTATATATATGTACATATATATAATATATGTACATATATATATATATATATATATATATATATATATATATATATATATATATATATATATATATGGAGACCGAGTCACATATATATATGATTTTATTTCCACTTGCATGTAGACCGACAAAAACACTCAAAGTTTTCAAATTTATCTGAATTAGTGTAGCTTAACTCTTAGACTAGGACTAAGATATACAAACATGACACAACTCAAAGGGGAATCCAGACAGCCATGGAGACAGAACACAGGCAGACATGAGGAAACGTCTGGGAAAACACAAATGGATTAAAAACGACTAAATATTATCTAACGAAGACACGAGGAATTAACTAGAAGATAACCCAAGAAGATGAACTATCATATAAACAGACTTCTGAAGGATATAATAATGACAAAGGAAAATAGCAATCGTACAAATATTACAAAAAGAGCCAAACTAAGAGACAAGAACAAATCGTCTCCCAGAAACCAGAAGAAGCTCTGTTTGAGGGGAGAGCACGGAAAGACTCCAAATACAAACAAGACTTTTAAAAAGCGAACCTTTACAAAGAATTCATTTAAAAGACATGAATCTACATCTAAATATGAAATCGGTGCCACATAATGTCAGAGTTTCAAATGCAGTTTAGGGTTTCTCCTGCTGGGGAAAATGGTGCATTTTACATGATAACACAGTATGAGTTTTCATAAGCCAGTGTCTCAATACATGAAGGTGAATTTAAAATTCACCTTCATGTATTGAAGAAATTATCAGGAAATGATCACTAAATTATTTTATGACTGGTGAATGAAACTCAACTAACTAAGGTAAAAAAAAAATCTTGATTTGATGTCAAGAAATATCAAAAGCAATAGAGCACCCCACTCACACTCATGAAAACAACTGACAAGGGTAAGTAAGAGTCTCAATATCAGCTTATTAAGTATACCCATTGTTTTCAATTAAGTGTATTCACAAGTCTTTTGGTTCTACACGATGAGCATTTCAGCATTAGCAGTATCCAAAATCTATCATCAAACCAGGCCTCTTGGTAAAGAGTTCTTTTAGGAAGGTAGCACACAGCAAAATCAGCAGTGTTAAACTAACAGAGTCACAATGCAATGACTCTATCAGAGTTTAGAAAACACCGTTGTGAGACACGCCCCAGTGTTGGTGAAAAATGATCGTGTTGAAGTAGCAGGTGTCGAGAATAAATTTTAGTTTAGATTCTGATTCATCAAATGCTAAATGGATTTTAAAATATAAACGTATTTTGCCAAAAAACGCCAGAAACTCAGGTTAAAGCTCACAAAACTATTTCAACAACCGCCTGCAGGTTTCATCACTCCGGCCAAAATTCACTGAACCGGCAGCAAAAGAAGATCCAAACTACGCTTCACGTTTCACAAACATCCGCATGAATTCCCTCTTACTCTGGCTGCACAGCTCTCTCTCTCTCTCTGCTTATTACACACCAGTCTACCGCTGCGTACAGAGCTGTCGGACACTTTCAAAACTGACCTCCAGCAAGAAAGCCTCATGTCTGCTGTTCAGTACCAAAGAAATTGCAAATGCGCCCGATGCCAACATTCAAAATTTAGTGAAGCTGTGATGAAGTTCTGCATTATGTTTTTAAGTTAGTGTAATCCATCCTCACAAGTAAACCTGGTGGAGAACATATAATAAATGAGTACAACAGAACCAAGTCTTTGAAGAAAAATTGTAAACATCCTGGCAGCTGACATGATGGAGAAAAATGGGTAAGTCACAACTAAATAAATAAATATATAAAAAATGTAATTATTAAAGTAAAGTCAAATGCATTGTCTATCTTTCAACACATCACCACCACGACAGGTTGTTAGCTTCTTTCCCTCCCTGAGTGGTCCCCAGTCTAAGAATCGTATCTCTTCCTGTTCAAGCACTGGATACTTTGACCAAACTGTCAAAGACAGACGGTTGGCATGTGGAGGTAACCTGGTGATGCTCCCCAATTAATTTCTGTGCAAAGGCAGAGAAAAACATTCGAGCAAGTCAAAGAGTCCCATATGGAAAAGATCTATATAAATCTTCTAAAGTTTGTATCTGTCTTGTGTGAAACTTGTATGAAAAGCACACGAGTGAAAACAGATATAAGATCCCTTGAAAAATTATATAAATGAAACTTGTATGTTTTGGACACTTACTAAAACAATATATGAAAGTAATGAGAAAGTGGCCACTTTCATGAGTAAATCATATAAGTTTTTAATATTTCTTTTCCATATGGGGTAACTTAGAGCCACATTACATGAACTCTATAAATATTTGACTAATCACACTTTTATTTTATGTTCTCAGACGGACGGTCTCTTGAACAGAAGTCTGCAGGGCCAAGTGTTAGACGAGAACCCCACTCTGTTCAGGAGCTGGCCTGAGTGATGAGGAAAGCAAGGAAGCCATTTCCATTATGAAGCATTCACCTGAGGAAGAGACGATCAAGAGGAACATGAAGCTGATATTTCCTTATCGCTGTAACATTGTGCTTGATCCCCCAGCACTCAAGCAACATACTGTCGGGCTTTTCACATCTCAAAGACATCAATAAGGAGAAGTTTCTTATGTTGTAGATTGGCGTTCAGTTTAATAGCAGCTGTTATGTTTTCCAAAATCTATTGTGCTCACTTCCCACCACAGATTGAACAGGACTTTCTTTTGATGTTTGGAGAGGAACTATCGAGCAGACTCCTGGAGAGGTGGCCAACAACAGTCAAGAAGAAAATCATCCAACAATGTGATAAACTTCCTGCAGTCGGTGATTTCGATGAACAACTCCTGTCAGCTGAACTTCATGTGGATGGAACTGAATTTATAAAATCTAACATCAAGAATGTTTTTGCATGAATAAAATTAATCTTGAACGTGTCACAGGTTTGGGCAGTGACCTGTCATTTTACTGCTCCTACATGTGATCCCTCAAGGTCGAAGGAGACCAGGAAAGGTCTCAGCATCCCGAGCAGAAAGGCATCTTGTAGCCTTTAAAAGGGTTTAAAAAAAGTTGTTTAAAGCACATTACACGTTTGGCACATCATATAACACAATGCTTCAACTCCAAATCTGTACAGTGGCTCCGCTCCCATCACAAACTCCTTTCCCATCTCATAGTGAGAAAAAACACATCTAGATGATCTGGCAAATTTTACACACACAAGTTTTTCACTAGCGAACAGGGTCTGTACTGACGAGTAAACTTAATGATCCAGCGTCGACTGAAGCTCAGCCACTCAGTTAAGCATGGAGGCTGCTGGCGATGACAAACCGCTGCAGCTGGCGAGGGCTGATGAGCAGCAGGTGTGGCTGACTTCAGCGCCGGAACACTTCCCGGTCAGATGATGTTTGAAACCGGACTTCCGGAAACACAAAATCACAACACAGAAGCACACAAACAGGGAAATAGGGGACCGGGAGGGGAGTCGAGACAAACAAAAGACGACACACGGACACAACGGGCAGGTCGACCGGCGACGACTGCCGGAACATCACAGTTTTTAATATTTGTATGTGTTTTGATCTGATCAGTACATTTTTGGTCATTTCTAACTAAGGATGTTTGGTCTGTTTTTTGTTTCAGATGCATGGCTAAGGGTTTAATGGTTTATGTTTTAGTTTAATTTGAAAGCACCTTATAAATACATTGGTTTTCAGATTTACTTGTATACAAATAATTTTTCACTCAGGAAGAACAAGGTACAATACAGAAAAGGAGAAAATAACACCACAACTGTTAATTCTGTTAACTCTATGCAGTGTCATTATTTATGGGTTCCAATTTTGAGTTAATTTATCAAGAAGAGTAAAATATTAACACTTAAATTTGTAAATAATACTCTTCACAGAATCATTTAGCCTGTAGTTTTAATCTCATAGAACACTATCCAGTGTTGGTCAGTGTTAAATCCAGACTCGATTTAGAATCAATTTGACTTCACAACTTCAACTCTTGTGAGTAAATTTAACAGCAATACCAAATGGGACCAAATAAACTCAGCAACAGAATCAGCTGTAACTCTAAGTGTTGATTTAACACAGCCATATTTACTGGAGATAAACAATTAAGGCTGTTGGTCTTCTACTGGTCAAAAGAGAGAAATGAAGAAAGTAAACTGAACAGCCGAAGCAGGGAGGCTTCTCCAGTCACAGGGACAGGTGGATGACTCCTAGCATTGTATAAGGAATTTCCTTCTTGATGTCAGCAAGACCCCAGACTGATCATTTAGAGCATTTTGAAGCCTGTTTTTTAAGGTACATCGTGCTAATAGCAGGTTGGACCCTCTTTTACCTTTTGCGTTAATCCTTCTTGGCACAGATTCAACCAAACTGGAAACACTCTTCAGAGAGTTTGGTCAAATTATGGCATCAAACAGTTGCTGCAGATTTGTCACCTGCACGTCCATGACTTGAATCTCCTGCTTGACAGCATCACCAAGGTGCTTTTTTGAAGGGGACGCTTTCATGCTGTTTATGTCAAACTCTAACCCTATCTTCTGAATGTCACAGCAGAAATCAAGACTCAGACCAAGCAGCACTTTTCCAGTTTTCTGTCCTTAGCTGACAGGAATGTAGCTCAACTGCTTTAAAGTTTGGTGTGTTGTGTATTCCAGTGTGTGAATGTGTGTGTGAATGGGTGGATGACTGGATAAAGCGCTTTGGGGTCCTTAGGGACTAGTAAAGTGCTATACAAATACAGGCCATTTACCATTTACCATATTCACAGATGCTCTTCTACTTTAGTTGTAACGAGTATTTATTTCAGTTACCTTCCTGTCAGCTTGAAGCAGTCTTGCCTTCTCTTCTGACTTCTGGCATCAAGTTTACAATAAGAAGTTTACAATAATGATATAAAACCAAAATGCACATTTTGGGGTGTTTGTTATCCCGTTAAATAAAACTACAAAAGACATAAAACTGAAAATTACGCAGCTTCAAACCAACTTCCTAAAAAGCACTAAAGCATGGTAAACAAACCGTGTGTCTCACAATACTTCAATAAAAAAGAGCAATTAAACCCCAAAAATGAAAAGCAGCATCGAAGAAACAAAAGAAATGCAACATAGACACACAGGAAGTTAAAGAACGAGTGTTCATGAGGATGTGTGTGTGTGTGTGTGTGTGTGTGTGTGTATGGCAGTCTCATTGGATTAAAGGTCCATTGTATTGAGGAAAAAGCTCCAGGGGCTTTCATTTAGGCACGATTTAGAGTCTTTTCTTTGGAAATAAAATTATTCCCTTCCACTGAAATGTGAGATTTTCATAAACACAGTTTTCTCTCTATCGACCATGTGCAGCTTCATCTCACTGTTTGCTACATGTAAGCATTGTAATCATCTGCAGTTTGGAGCTTTTCCATTCAAGCTAGTGTCTTCCAAGTAGCATTGAAAATCTCCCTGCTCTTTATCAACATGTAGATTAAAACACATCTAGTGTTTAAGCCTGTGCCTGCATACAGCCTCTATAAGATTACTCATGCCTTAAACATGGAGAAAGTGGTAACGAGAACCAGCATGTCATAAATGCACACTGTAGCGTTTCTGCCTCCAGCTACATAGTTGCAGTCACTTTGAAAAATTAAGTACCACACGTAAAAATTGCTGTATTTCCTTTTGGACCTGGAAACATATGATTTAGTCTTTGATAGGTGGTAATAGTCCCATGGCCCTAAAAGGTGCAATCCTATATAACAGATTCACATGCATTCATTTCAAATGAGAGGTTTCGGATTAGAAATCAGTGATAGGATTGAAGAGTGAAATGTGCTGTGACTTCGTGAGATCTGAGGTTTTTCTTCTTTACTCACTGTTTTCACTCCCTGTGTTTTTGTGCAGCACTCTGTGATTAACCCTTTAAGACCTACCATAGAACCAAGTCCGCCAGAGCTTATATTATATTATATTATATTATATTTTTTCATGCTGTAGTGCCATTTTTGGGAGCATTTCAAGTTGATATACATCAATACAACCATTATAGCCCAGATTTTAATAATATGTCTGCATTAAGTGCACAGTAATTACATAAATTGCAAAAAAGTGCAATAAACTACAAAATAAATGTAAAATCGTTTTTGTTTTTTTAACATATATTTCTAGTTAGAGAAATTTAAGAGGCTTATCCCTCAAAACTGTGAATACAAAAAAGTTGCACAAAATAGTTTCCCACCACAGGAAATTTATTTTAAGTGTCTTCATAGTTTTATTTTTGAAATACACCAATTTTTATATACTGCAGGAAAAACGAAAATAAATATTATACTGCAAATTTGCAAAAAAACAGCATATGCATCAAAATAAACTATTTCCAGCAGTGCAATATGAGTACTAAGCATCCCAGAAATGACACAGAAAGTCATAAAGTCAAAGATAACTTTTAAAAACACAAGTATAGGCTCATAAGGCCCTGATGGTAAAAAACTACATTTCCGCAAAATGACGTCACTTCCGGTTTCGGGCAGGACATGGAGGACATGCGATAGTTCGCGCTGATGGACATAGGAAGTGTTACAAACAGCTGATCAGATCGGCAAAGCGTGTTTCTGGAATATTAGGTTTTTGTTGCTGCAAGTGCTTTTTATGCAGTTTTTGCAAAGCTATATGTGGAAGGAAACCGTGACCTAGGACAAGCTGATGGTATAAGATGTAAGTACAACTCCTCCGGCTTCATATGCAAAAAAATTTATTGCGTTATCTTACGTGGTTGCAGTGCTACCGGGATTTAAAAATAGTTACGCAAAACAGAGCGTGCCCGCTCCGACCGGTTTTAAAGTGTTAATCATTGGATATTATTCATCTCTGACTCTTTTCTACAGTGTGTCTTTTATTCTGTCTTTCTCCCCTCACCCCCAACCAGTCACAGCAGATGACCGCCCCTCCCTGAGCCTGGTTCCACCAGAGGTTTCTTCCTGTTTAAAATCAGGTTTTCCTTCCCACTGTTGCCAAAATCCTTACTCACAGGGGGGGTATTTGACTGTTCTCCACCTTACAATTGAGTGCCCGCGGTTGTGATTTGGTGCCATATAAATAAAACTGAACTGAATTATTCTCCTTGCAGCTGCAGTGTTTTAGGCTACAGAGGTCTTCTCGTTCACTCTGAATGCGGTGACGTCGTGTGTTAGCAAACTGTAGTGCAACAGTTGATGCACTTTTCTTTTGCTGAAAACTGACACAACAGAATGAGACCAGAGGAATGTGGACCCAAGGCGTGCTGTGAACAAACTCCTGTGTTGGAACTGGGAGTGATAAGGACAACTGGTTCTCCAGTTGAGAAAGAGACTGCGAGACAGACAGCTACAGATAGTGCTCTAGATCAGCGGTCCCCAACCTTTTTTGCGCCACGGACCGGTTTATGCCCGACAATATTTTCACGGACCGGCTTTTAAGGTGTCGCGGATAAATACAACGAAATAAAACCAGTACCGGTACAGAAAAAAGAAGATTTATTCATAACACACGTGAAAAGACCCAGGAAAACCGAGTTAACGATAAAAACGATACCAAAATAACACTGAAAACCGATAAAAACCCTGAAAACCATACATTTCACACCTGAGCCTCTACTCTCACGGCCCGGTACCAAACGACTCATGGACCGGTACTGGTCCGTGGCCCGGGGGTTGGAGACCGCTGCTCTAGATTGTATGAGGCGGCGTTGGACTTTGGAAGTATTTGTCCATTTGTGTGTGTTTGCTGGTTTTCAGAGAGGCCTCGTCTTTTTGACAGGGCCTGTCTGCTAATGAGGGATCCTTTTCTTATCAAGTCCCCTCTCCCTAACCCTCCCTCGTGTTTGAAACCCAATCCACACCTCTCCTCCAACATCAGAGGACGCACTGGCTTTCTTCCCAATCTTTCTTTTTCACCTCTCCATCCCCACCATTCCAATCTCTTTATCAATGAATATACTGCTCTCGACACTAAAAACTTAACATCAAATGAGCTTGGAAATCCATTTTCACACTTTTGGCTGCCCAGTCCAAACCTTTGTGTGTGTTTCTCTCTGTGTGTTTCAGAGGAAGCGAACAGAAGTGTGACTCACAGACGCAGAGTTGCCTTTGTTCATCTGCCCTCTGGCCCTTAGTGCCCGGGCTGCCGGTACCACTGGGAGATTGCTAGAGGAGATCAAATGGCCGGCAGCAAGGAGCGCCGGTACCTGGCCCCTAAAGATGCCCCCTGGCACTCACAATTAAATCAGCCAGCTCGCAAAAAAATTCCTAGCACCGTCAATCAAAATAATTTACCTAGGCACAGTTGCTTTCTTAAAGGCACACCGCTGCTTTCCTGACGGGGCCTGTCCACTTAATTTCAAAGCTCTTTATTCAAATCAGGTCTGAGGAGGAAGTGCCGGCAAGCACCACAACCAGGATTCTTATCCTCTAGCCTGCAGTAGTCTTCAAAAATAATGTCTGGGGGTGGGGGGGGCAAGAAGGGAAGGAGATAGAGGAGAGAGAAAAGAGGCACCCGGTGAGGCAGTGTGTCATTTGAATAATATGCTGGACACTTTCAATCTCCCAGAACATAAGAGAGAAAGGTTTTAATGCATGGGGTGCGAGGAAGCACACACAGTGCTCCTGGTTGCCTCGGTAGAGAGCGCTTAAAAAGACGTGTGTCGAAGTCAGATGGAGGTTAAATTCAAGAGTTCTGATGATCAAAGAAGTGGGCTGAGTTTGAAAACAACATCACGCTCCTCTGTGTTTTGTGCATGTCATTTCATGTCAGGGACTTAATCATATAAAATCACATTTCCACAATAAACATGGAAAAACAGCAGATTTTATTTCCACTTGCTGTTTGCTGCATCATACAACAGAAAGTATGTGGAGATTAATAGTTTTATTTTTCTGCTTTCCCTGCGTGTGAGGCGTTTGTGGTCCTTAATCAAGGCTGTATGGATTTGCAAGTGATGACCAACAAACATCTCACAAAGGTATTGTACCCAGGAAATCAATTTTGGCCTCTCTCCATTCATATTACCTGCAGTAAATGACAGTGTCTTGTCTTTCACTGGTTCTTATGCAGCGTTCTTTGTCTGTGGAAGGACTCTGGGCATTGTTCTATTATTCTGTGTCCTCATGGCATAAATCACAAAACGTCATCCACCCATACAGATGCTTTTTCGGAGAATCTTAGAAACAGCGGGTTTCTCTTAAAGGCTTTTGTGCTGGCCTGACAGACAGCAAGGTATTGTTACCTGATTTAAACAAAGGTGGGTTTCCATGTTTTCTGTGTATTGTGCTTGTTTTCCCCCCTTTTCTTCTTCCTCTTGCTAAAGAACATGGAAGTTCATTGAGATTGCTGAGTTGGGTGTGCAGTAGAGCTGCATTTGTGTATTATTGTAAAGTGCGTGCCTTGTCATCATCACGCTTTGCATATAAACCCCATGAATGCTTGTAGTCTGTAACTGTGTCCACCTAATAAGCGATGGAGAAAGGCGTAGTCAGTGGGAGCATTCACAGCTTTTGGGTAAATACCCAGGAGGAGAATGATGCCCGTATTCAAATCACACTCAGAAATGCACAGAAGACACTTTCAACATAAAGGAATTAGAGGATATAGGGTTGGGGGTTTAGGGTCTTTTCTCTGACTGGGAGTAGCCTCTTTTTTTCCAGAGGAAATAACTGTGCAGCCAAGCCTGCATTTTTCTTCTCCCTGTGAGTAACTATCAAAAAAGAGAGATTCATCACTGACACAGAAAACAATGAAATCTGTGACTCAGAGACTATTTTTTATCTAAATATACACTTAAATACATTTAACTGACCATGAGGGGAGTATGCAGGGGCTTCCAATAAACCAAGATAAAGTACTGCAATGGTACTTTGATTTGAGCGTCTTGGAACTGAAAACAAAATGGACTCTTCTATAAATCATGATAACTCTGTGACTGCAGGGAGAAAAAAAGAAGGGGGCAGCTATGCGAATGCAATAAGAGATAAAAAGTAGGACGTTAAAAAAGTAAACTCTGTTGTCGTGGCATGGAGAAAAAAGACAATTCTTAAGGCAAGAACAATTTGTGTACATTGGCAAGAGACTGCTCTGTATTTGGGTGGGAGACAACAGCTCATCAAAGCTGATGAGCCCCAAAAAGGTGAGACACATGAAACCAGGTTGGGCCCCGAATGAGGACCTTGGGGCACCAAAGACATCAGAGCAAAAAAGTGGTTAGACAGGAAAACTGTCTGTTGTCAGATAAAAGCTGTCAGTGCCAGGCGCCCTGTGTTATTAGGCACCGAGGTGTTATCAGAATTCTTTAAAGCCATTTAGAAGTTCAATTTTTCCAGTACATTCCACTGTGGATCAAACTGAGATGGAGGGACCTCGCTGCCATTGCAGAAGCATTCTGTCACCTGTGTCAGGTTTTTCACTGCCTAATGCTAACACGCCACGCAATGCTTGCTATTCTGGAGATGCTCTACACCCAACCTTCTAGCCAACTACAGCTTTCTGTTCACGCACTCCTGAGTATATGCACTTAGCTGGTGTCATTAAACAGTTTTCACCTGTCAGTAATTGTTAATGTTAGTCATTGGTTGTAGATTACTCAGTCACACTGTGAATAGTGTTAAATCACAGAAACATTTCATAATTTGACTAATTAAGAACCAAGACACCAACTCTAAACCCGGCTCTAACCTGCCGAGTGAAACATAAATCCAGCATTGCATCAATGTGACGTTGAGTTCAGTTAGAATCCCAGAACAGAGCAGTTGATACCAGTTGGTGCCAGGCAGACTCAGGTGCTGGCTTAGCCTATAACTTTATACACATCCAACTGGCAGATCTCATACAGCACACGCTGCTTAAGGAGAAGCAGGGGTGGAGGTGGGTTGCAAAGGAACAGTGGACATCCTTATTTCCTGTATCTGATCAGTCTGTTGTCACTGGTACCTGCTCTGTTCTGTGCCGTGTTGCTACTCATCCCACCTTATGGGGCATTCACACAGGCAGCAACCAGTACAGCAACCAGATACCAAAGAAAGTTGGATGACGATATGAAAACATCTGTTGTTTCATGTTATTCATTAGTTGTTTATTTTGTGCTGTCACAAACATGCTGTTTCCTGCAATCCTTCATTGCTTTAGATGACAGTTTGCAATAGTCACCATGGATAGTCGACCAAAACAAGTCGAAAGCTTGTTCCTAAATGAGGGGCTACCTCTGCAACATGGACACGGTTCAGTTATGAAAGTCTGACACCGAGCAGAAAACTGCACTGTGCAAACCAACATAACAAGCCTGCACTACCAGCTGAGCAAAAATCCTGTAAAAGACCCAAATATCAGAACAGGCTTTTCCATGTGGCACGCTAACTTTTATCTGCACTGGCCAAAGCACTCCCAAACAAAAACAGTCCACACAAGTCGAAGACCTCGTTTATGTTACAAATGTCGGGCCAAAGTATTGGAGGAAATCGCCAACATAGCAAACCGCACTGCAACAACAGATATGTAGACGAGGCAAACAACGCATCCATGTATGAACTTAACTGTTCAGTCGTCATCAGTCAGTGTTTGCAGACAGGCTAGTTTCCTGCCAACCATACAGGAGCAGTAATGATAGTGGGAGGCCTCAGGGAAGCTCTCCTGTGACTGCATCGTGTGTGTCACTATGGGATAACACCACGTAATGCCCGTATTCATTTCATTTTTGATTATTTAATTTAAATGTAAAAAAATAGTACTATAGTAATATAAATAGTATATAGAATAGAGTAATATATATTGTAATTGGACTAACGAATGACTTACATCGGGAAATGAGATTTTGGTCATATTCCACAGACTACAAGCCTCTGTCCTAAAGGAAAGACAGAAGCCTGTAGCAGGGATAAATAAGGTGACCAATCACCACACTGCAGTTTATCAGGTGTTATTCTCCCTTTAAACTCTGATCTTGACGGTGAGGGCAGTGAAGTGTGCATCTCTTTTACATGGGGTTGGGGCTGCAAGGGGGCACTTGGATTGCATTTGTCTGCGCTGACGCTCACTGTGCCTCGATGCCTCAGAAAGGGCAGACTTGCTGGAGCGTGTTACTAATTAACGCAGAGCCAAAATACGGGTGTGTGGCTGTTAACACAGAAAGAAATCAGGTCACTTTATTTTATTCATTCTTCCTTACAAGGGTTCAATCAAACACATTTAAGACAGCTTGCTGATCCAGTCACACACCAGTCTGTTGCAGCTGTGCAGATCAATAGCACTAATAACATTTGAGGTTTAATCATGCATACATACGGGGGGAAGCTGGACTTGCTTGAGTAACTGTAATAATTGGAAAATGATTTTGATAGCCTGAAACAATCTAACATATTACAGAATTTTATTAAAATAATATCAAATCAAATTAACTGCTATTCCATAATGAATTAGGTAACAAGTTAGGCAGATATTAATCGCTATCCCCTCCCTTAGGCCAGAGCAGCCTGGGAGCGAGGATGAGGGGGTGATGAGCGAGTGGTGTGAGGAGGGATGATGGGAAAGACGGATGGAAAGATAGAAGAGAGAACGAAAAGGGTTATTAACTTGGCTCTTGCGGCTTGTTAGAACACCAGTGAGTAAAGTGCTAGGAGGAGGTCTGAGATTTTTGTGTCTTTCTCTGTTTACTGCTCTTTTATTAATACCTTTCTATTTGCCGTTATTTCATTAAAGATTCTTTGAGAAAATGCTATACCAGTCCCAGAAAGGTAAACAGCTCTAGACATCTTGTTCTTCCTTTGCAGCAGTTGATTGGCTGGTTGAAACAAGCCCAATTAAAGGGACCTGTAATTTGGCCAGCATGCCATGACTTCATCCAGGGCTGCTGTTCCTCACTCTGGCTCACCTTGCTGGCATTTCTGAGGATGCCTATAGGGGCTTCACAGGGGCCTACATCTGGGCTACACAGTTTTTAATCAAGTCCAGTCTGAGTTCTTGAAATCATAATCAGATGCCTGGCTTGCTGAGCTTTGCCAGATTTTTAAGAAATCGGGCCTGTGCTCCCTTCCGTTTGGCAAGTCTCCCCTTAATTCCATCACGCCAATCAATTACTGCTCTTATGAGCCAAAGGAATAAGCGGTTGCAACACTTTGTGGACAATGTTACTGCTGTCTGCTCTGATATCATGGCTTGATGCGATGCTTTCAAAGACCCAGCCACACGACTCTGTGAAGAAATTACCTAAAGACTTTGAAGGGAGAGAAATGACAAACTCCTTGCTCCTCTTGCATTGCTGTGTCTGCAGGGATTAAAAGAAGATAACTGAAAGGACGGCAGTGCTGATGACATTCTTAGCAGTGGCACAAGCCTGACGAACCCTTATCCAAAGCTACTGTAGCACTAATGAGATGAGGCTTAACCTAGTCCAGAATATCCAAGGGTTTTGTCAATTTAGGATCACTTTACCAGGATTTTGGTGGTGTGGCAGCATGGATTATCATTTGCGGCCCACAGCACGACGGGAATATGTGCCCCCAAACCCACGATAATGGAGTCTGCTTTCCTAAGGGAGATAAGACTAGCTACTTATCAAAGGCATTGCAGGTGTTCACAAAGTCAATTGGGGGTGAAAGGCGAACAACTAGTGAGGATTTCAGCGCTGTGTGAGAGAGTCTTCCATTGAACCATCTTCCCAAAGAGGCTTCAGATATAGGAAGGCGCGAAGGAAGTGGGGAAGAGGACCTAGAGTCCTACGCTGACAAGATTAAAGAGATTAAAAAGCTCCAGCAAAGACTTGTGGTATCACAAGTCACAGAGAAGCAGAATTTAGGCATTTCATCAAACTTCCTGAGGAGAGAGGAAAGCCCAGGAAGTTTTCCCTAGGAAACAGAAGGAAATGTGAATGGGAAGCATTTGTTTAACCTGATACGTCTGTGACAAAATCCCTTCTTTAGCCACACTTCAGAAAAAGATCTGACGAGTGGTGAAAGACACGTCACCCTGACACCTTAGAACACTAGCCTCGACTCCTAGGGAAACATGCCAAAGGAACACAAAACAACACACTCTTTTTATTTTTAATTACTAATTATTTCAGAGAGGCTTTAATGGCTTTATTCGAGCTGTCACAGTCATCAGAGAGAGAGAGAGAGAGAGCAATGGAAATAGACGAAGCGAGGGAGGCAGGATTAGGTTTCTCCTGGGGAAAGCAAGGAGGAGGGAGGACAGCTCGTTCCTGATCCAGGGGGTTTTCAGGCCAGGGGGGCGACAGCTGCACTGTCTTTAGCCTGGATTTGAATTTGAATTCTATCTAACGATGCAGCGCCGGCGAGGACTTGGCAGGGCAGTCTGCTAATCTCCCAGACACAAATGCCTGGGCTTTTCTTGTGTGCCCTCGCCGAGATTTGAGTAATTAAAGTTAAATTGAAGGGAATAAAAAATATCCTTCTTGTACCCGGGCTGTCTTGCTAATGCCAAGTGTGAATAGTCAGGTTTGTCTTCAGAACTATAATCCCCAACGCTATTTCTCTTCCCTCTGTCTCTCTCTCTTTTCCCCCTCTTTCTCTCTAAAAAGCTGCAGTATAGCCAAGTTTTCACAAGCTCTAAAGACAGTGATAAGGCAAGGGCCGCAGCCTTTCATCTTGCAGGCATCTTTAAGAAAAGGTGAAAGAAAAGAAGTGACGGCAGTTGTGTGTGCATGTGTGTCGAGGGGGTTGGGGGCACAGTGGCTGCAAGAGAAAGTGTGCGCGGCCAGTACCTACATCCATCATTTTCTAGGAGCTGGCTTAAACTCTGGACTTGTTGGAGTTAAGAGTTAAACAGTGAGGCAGGCCTTCGTGGCAGATGGTTAACCCTTCTCTTCCCTTTCTAGTGCTTTCCTGATACTGGTGTGCAGACTTTTCCTCATTTGAAATTAAATCTTATTAAATCTGTTTCTCTCCCTCATCTCATACTTGTGCATGCTTATGTTCAAAAATGTAACTTAACTGTAGAAGTTTCTCAATGTCTGCTTCCACATCCAGCCACTCTGTCACATCATTCATATAAACACTGCTGTAATCCTCACTAGATATTTCGTTTTTGGATGTGTGGCACATCATTTTTAATTCAATTCAGTTTTATTTATACAGCACCAAATTACAACAACAGTCGCCTCACGGTGCTTTATACTGTGAGGTAGACCCTACAGTAATACATACCAAACAAAACCCCAACAATCATATGACCCCTATGAGCAGCACTTTGGCGACAGTGGGAAGGAAAAACTCCCTTTTAACAGGAAGAAACCTCCAGCAGAACCAGGCTCAGGGAGGGGCGGGGCCATCTGCTGTGATTGGTTGTGGTGAGAGAAGGAAGACAGGATAAAGACATGCTGTGGAAGAGAGACAGAGGTTAATAACAGATATGATTCAATGCAGAGAGGTCTGTTAACACATAGTGAGTGAGAAAGGTGACTGGAAAGGAAAAACTCAATGCATCTTGGGAATCCCCCGGCAGCCTACGTCTATTGCAGCATAACTAAGGGAGGATTCAGGGTCACCTGGTCCAGCCCTAACTATATGCTTTAGCAAAAAGGAAAGTTTGAAGCCTAATCTTAAAAGTAGAGATAGTGTCTGTCTCCTGAATCCAAACTGGAAGCTGGTTCCACAGAAGAGGGGCCTGAAAACTGAAGGCTCTGCCTCCCATTCTACTTTTAAATACTCTAGGAACAACAAGTAGGCCTGCAGTGCGAGCTATACTAAGCATAAGTGTAAGTATGCTTTTCATGGTTCTGATAGTAACACCAGCAGTCTATGAAATGGCAAAATTGTTTGATTCCAAACTCTTTCTTTCATTAAAAAAATGGTCCTGGTAAATGTGCTGTAATAACAGGCAGTCAAACATTTTTTACATTTTATTTATTTATTTATTCACAATGGTGTGTGGCAGATGTTTGAATTATGTTTTTGATGTAACCCATTATAAATAAATTGAACAGCACCCAGGAAGACTTTCCCCTCAGCTTTGACCTTCGGTGTATCTACAAATTACTTTTACATAGTCATGTGAAAGTATGCAAATAGACATATGTGGTTATACATATATAGAGGAGGGGTATAAAAGTCTAAAAACAAAAAGAGGAGGAAAGGAGAACTGAAAGAATGGAATTGATGGGAAGAGAGAAAAAAGCTTAAAGGAAGCAAGAGGAGAGAGAGGAGGATAGCAAAGAGAAGAAATGGTTTAAAAGTCTGTTTTTTGTTCCAGTTTCTCCACTTACCAGGAAAAAAACGATCAGAGGACTGTGGGTGTAAAAGAAAAGCATTCCAGAAGCATCCTTCGGTTTGTCAGGAGAGGCAGCAAGGACCAGGTCACCTAACCTGAAAACACACATACTGCACATTTTGTGTGCACACATAGTACAGCAGTCTACATAGTCCCAGGTTAATACGGTGGACTTCCTCGTCATGATTACACAGATGGTCACGGGAGAACTTAATTATTCCTCTATTGACTGAGTTTGCATCACCATGCCCTGCTGTAATGACTGACCCATCATCAGGTCTACTGAATGAACAAGGTTCACACTCAGTGAGACAGAGAGAGAGAGAGAGAGAGGAGGATGAAACTGTGGAAATATTGCACCTGTGCAGACACTCCCAGTCTGTATTTCACATTGTTGTCACTTTCTACATATTTTTTTTCAGGTGTGTTAATGTCCAACACTGGCTTCACCCTAAACCCACCTGATGATGGTTATTAACCACATTTTTTTCAGTTTTTTTGGTTCATGTGCTGACTCACATGATCAACGACCCTCAGGACCACCTGGATCTCCACGATCAACTTCCATAGTTTAAATTTCTTTGTTGGGTGTGCTCAGCACTGATAAATACTATGATAATAAGATGAGTCTGAGAGTCACCTGTTTTAATGTAATGTCACTCTTTATTATGAAGTTCTGAGTACTGAGCTTTTCTATAGCCCAGATATGACACGACCAGTGTATTGTAGGGTTTTCACCTTACAGCCAGCTGTTGTTGTGTTGTGCTCATAAGTTTAGTTCTCAGGCCTTCACAATATATTGTTATGATTCAGGCTGTCATTTGGGTTTTCTTAATACATTTTGCTCTCAACTACTGTAGCTTGTAAATACTCAAAACAAAGAATTATCCACTCCTGACCTGCTGACAATAGAAACAGTTGTAAGCACATTCCTGCAATACTGGAGAAGGGAACTGGTAAGGAAAGCAAACAAACAAAAAAACTTCTTTTCCTACATCCTTGTTTTATGATTATCTATACAGTGCTTCTGCATAATGCTTCACAAACAACAAAAAGATAAGAAAAAACTAGGATATGAAGTATTATACGAAATAAAAGAACATGGGAAAGTTTTACAATACAGAAATTACGTTTACCTTAATTAGAAGCAAAAGAAGAAGAGTTCTTAGTAGAAGAAAGAATCCTAACGAGCTTGACCATGCAATGCTGCATGTATCTAAGGTGAGAATTTAAAAACGGTTTCATGACTTTGCTAGTTTCAAGTCTTGATACTGCCAAGTTATTAACATGTGTGTGTGCAGTGTCCCTTGGTTTCAAACTCAGAACAGGGTTTTCACAGTGGGACCGTGCTAAACATTGGGTGGGTTCAAGTAGGTAAGTCTATGTTTAATATGCAGTGCCCTTCTACTGCATATAAAGATAGTACTAAAGTACTTGGAAACTAAAAATCTTATCTTGTTAATAATTTTGCCTCCTCACTACATATGACTCTGGATACTGTAGCTCCTGTGAAAAATAGAGCCTCAAATCAGAAGTACTTGACTCCCTGGTATAATTCTCGAACACATAGGAAAGTGGCAAGGAGAGGTAGTGTGTATCAACTATTAGCTAAGCCACTTAGCATTAACTCGTCTTAGCATGCTAACACTAAAGAACATTAGATGGTGGACAATTTAGACTGAAATATTAACATTTATTGACAGTGTTGGGGAGTAATGGAATTCATGTATACGTTACGTATTTAAAATACAAAATATGAGTAACTGTATTCCGTTACAGTTACCGTTTAAAAAGGTGGTATTCAGAATAGTGTTACTTTGTTGAAATAAATGGATTACACGGCGGTCTTTTCCTGTTTCATATGTTAGGCTATGCCCTCTCTATTTTTGGTAATTCCACCCTGGTGGAAACCCAAACAAAACACGCATCAAGAGGCTCTAATGTCTGTGTCTCAGCCTCGCGTCTCATAATGACGTGAAGAAATATTTTTAAAAATGATTTAATATGAAGGCAACAGGCAGAGTGTTACAGGCATCGCCCTAAAGCATGTAGCCTCATGGGCAGTGTAGTCTGTGCTGCAGGGAGGATGGACTGCTGTACCCGTTATGTGTCTGTGAGCGCGGGAGGGAGAGAAAGGAAAAGTACGAGCTGTCACGGAGCAGAAACGGGAGCTGGAAGCATGTAAATATAATAACCACTGCAGCCAAGAAGAGAGCCTGACGAGCCCAGTTGTAAGTACGCTATTAAGACTCGACTGTACGCTGTGTTCGTGTTTTCCTCTGAAACAATAAGTCCCGTTGGAGCAGCCTTTCAACCCCTCTCTGTCTCTCGCTAGCAAAGTTGACCCAAACAACAAAGTAAAGCTAGTTTTCGGCTACGAGCCCGACACGAACCCGACGTATTAGTCAGAGGTCCCTTTACTACGGTTCAGAGCCGCTGACCTTCAGTAATAGTAATAAATCACACAGCAATAGTACATTTATGTAGTTGTAAACAGCATGATAATATATTAAGTAATCCAAAGTATTCAGAATACGTTACTCTCATTGAGTAACGTAACGGAATACGTTACAAAATACATTTTGGGGCATGTATTCCGTAATCTGTAGTGGAATACATTTTAAAAGTAACCTTCCCAACACTGGCAGGCTAGTGAAGATAAGTACCCCATGGCCTCAATAAGGTGGTCGAGGATTCTATGGAGGAACCCTCAATCAGGTAGCTATGTGGGTTGACTCTGAATTGAAGCTCTGACAGTGCCGCATACCGGGATTTTGAGACTTGAGGAAAAGGCTTGACTGCTCATAAACGCTTACATGAGCTCGTCTTGGTGTAGAAAATGGAGACAGGGTGCCCGGCTGCTTAATTTACTTTGGGTAAGGTAGTGATAACTACTGTGCCGATTTCTGAAATGAACAGAGGTGACAGAGGTAAGTAGTTTTGGAAGGGTTGGTTGAATTGAAAGATTGATTAGAGGAGAACGGCAGAAAGCCAAATAGAATTCCACCAAGCGGGATGGCTGAATCTCGTAGAAGATGATAATGATATTTGGGATGTTGTCAGAACAGCGATTCAACTTGTAGAGCTGTCTTGAATGACAGTGAGAGGGAGAGAGAGTTTAGATGATGCTAGTGAAAGCACATAGGAAGTGAAGGGACGCCTTGAGGAATCATGCCCAAGGTGGAGTTCAGATGTCTTAAAAGGAGTGATAGAGGACAGAACCTGGCATCCTGGTGCCAAGAGGGGTCACTGCTGCTTTCCAAAGGCAGAATAGATGACAAAGAAACTTGTATCCCGGTGCTGGAAGGGTTTGCTGCTGCATTTTGCGGAGGAGGGAACAAAATAGAGAAACTGGCATCCCGGTATAAGGAATGTTTACTGCTGTGTTTGAAATGACTGATATGGAGAAGAACTGCCAGTAACGTGCACTGTTATATTTTGTGAAAGATGGATAGATGCAGGGAAACTGGCATCCCAGTGGATTCTTGCTACTACATTTGTGAAAGAGGGATAGAGGGAAGAGAAAGTGGCATCTCAAAGCCAGAAAATAATTAATTATTAAAAGTAACCTTCCCAACACTGTTTATTGATAAGACGAAGCAAAACTGCAATGTGAACTTTGGATTTAGCAAAGTTTGTATTTTAAAACATCAGCTGTAACCTTAAAAAGATGCTGAGTGGAAGCTGGCTAAGGCCTTGATTCAAGCTAACAGATATGACCGCGTCTACTCACAGATAGAAGCAAACAGCAACAGCAGTACACTAAAGAGGAAAACTTCTAAAATTTACTCCCACAAAATCTATGGCACCATCTCCAAAGCAAAAACCTCCAGTAACTGGAAATACAGCTCCGGTTACAGCTACTGAAAAGCTGTCCTCTAAAATGTACAACTGCTGTAACTAATTGAGGAAGAACTCAGTTATGGTGGCTAACATCACCAGGGTGGTGGAGATGAATGATTCTGAAATTTAAAAAAATGGAAAAAGCAAGATACAAGCACTGAAAGATGATGTAATCTTTTATAAGAAAAAGAGGAGTCGAAAGAAAAGGTGACGAATTGGAACAGAATAAACAACAGATTGAACCTTAAAATCCGTAGTCAAAGACAAAGAGCATAAACAGACTCAATATGTTAAAGATGTGCCAGTCAAATCTACATGGACAGCATTTATGTAAACAATGGCTGATAAAGAAGGAAGCCACGGTCAAATCATCCTGCAGTCCACCATAAAACAGGACCAGGATGCCAGGAAGCTATCCGAAAACTCAAAGACCTGCAGAAGATTTACTTTATAGAGGACTTCTTCAAAGCTGACAGGCTTGAGCTGCTGCACGAGCAAAGATGGAGCAAGCCAGAAAGACCGTGTTCTTCGGAGGACGTATGGGTTACATCAGTGATAACGGGGTTATTCTGCACTAGAAAGGATCATTAGAGCTTGCTGATCATTTTGATGTTCAGTGGTGTTCAAAAGGCAATTTAAGGTTCCTTAAATCATTATTAGTTTTTTTCCCTCCATGAAACTGATTCAAATGACATGGATGAAAAGTTTTGGTAAAATCAGTGAAGTGATAAAATACTTTATAGTCATGGTATAAATAGGTTAGCTGGGGTCGCACTTATTTTTACATGTTTCATTGGAACAGGAATCATCTTCAGCATTTTAATATTTTTTATTAAAACAGGTGGGTCGTATTGATCGTCTGCCTAATCACACAAGCCAGGGTGTGAAAACGGGTGTGGGTCACAATCAGCCAGACAGAGGATCAATAGGGGGTCCATGACCCTCTTGGGGACGCTCCCATAGGGGGCGCTCCCATAGGGCTTAGAATCTGGGACTCTCCACCAATCGCTCTGAGAACTGAAGACGCTTCTCGGATGAAACGTCTTCAAGGAAACTTAAAGAAGTCCAGACGATTGTCTTTCCGAGCTCTGTAGACTACGATGACCTGGATGACGGAGAACCTTCACAGACGTCTTCTTTTTTTGTTGTTTGTTATGTTCTGCTTATTCCAACCATCAGCTCTTCACTTTCTTCTCTTACATTAATACCGTTATTCCCATTTGTCCTCCTTCTATCACTTTACCTGACAAAGACCTTCACAAAACAGCTAAATCCTCTCTGTCTCTATCCATCCACACACACTTTCCTTTGGAAAGTGAGCAGACATAAATATATGTCTAGATGCTGTCAGCTGATATGAATTCTTCTGATTCATATTTTAAATTAAGTACTGTTTACAGTTACCAGGAAGTTTTAAGATTTAGTATTTTTAGAGCGATACAATAATAATAAAGCACCTTATTATTTTCCACAGGTGTGCAGTAGTCTGAAGCTACGTGAGATTGGTGTGTTAGCCTTAACATTTTAGCTGTAAATTGTTTGACAGGCAGACAGTAAAAGCTCAGAGTGTCTGTGTGAAACTCAGGAGCAGATAAACGCACACTCTGTGCCATGGTCATTCTGTAACTTTATGCCCAGCCATTCCTTCACTGAAACAGCTCTCCCTAATGGTCTGTAAAAGCACACACAGAGTCAATGGGTGCTTATGAACCATGTGCGCCCTAGATTACAGTTTGGTATTACAGCCCAGCATACAGTTTTGCTGTATTGATAGGCCCATATATCAAATCTCCTCCAGACAATCGCAGATGGCTAATTGGGACTTTTTACAACCTCCCAGTTTATGCAGGAATTTTGCTATAAATTAAACACACAAGGCACCATTCACTTTCATGAAGCTTTACTTGGACAGAGCCTCATCTGATGAATACCTCATTTTATTGATGCAAAGACCTCCAAGGCCTCAGTGAGATGGAATATTGTTTTTAATACGTACCTGTCTGTGGTAATTAATTATGGCTTGCTGTGTTGCCTACAGACACACTTGGAAGAAAAAATCTCTGTCCCCATCTCTTTGCTCTCTGCTCGTCTCTTTCCTCTTCTTTCTTTTTCTCCCCCCCCCCCCCCCCCCCCCCCCCCTCTGTCTGTAAATCTTTGGACACCCAACATTCAAAGTTTCCAAAGCAGAGATTCTTCATTTGTCATTGTAGGAACAAAATGTTGTTTAGTGAGTGTTCATCCCCTATTAATGCTCATTTCAAAGTTACTACTTATTCCAGGTTAATTTCATAAATCCGCCATCATTAGTGACCTATCTATGGTTAGGGACCAGTGTAGACTGCTGTATGCAGTGTTCCCTCGTTTATCGTGGGAGTTATGTTCTAAAAATAACCCGCAATAGGTGAAATCCGCGAAGTAACCAGCTTTATTGTTTTTACAATTATCATAGACGTTTTAAGGCTGTAAAACCCCTCACTGCACACTTTATACACTTTTCTCACACAGGCATGGATATTTTTACACTTTTCTCTCTTGTTTAAACACTCAAAGTTCAAACCTTCGTAGAAAAATAAGTCCAGTATTATATTATAATCCGAAAAATATGGTAACTTCTACCTTCCTTTAGCATGTCCAGAAGTCCAACTTTTTGTGTGATGGTTAGCATCTTCCTCTGCCTTTTGGGTGCTACCACGGGTGCATTTGATGGTGCACAACGATTCATCAACATGTGTTGTGTTTGTTGGGGAGCAAACTTACAAACATACAGTGCAGCACTCCAGAGTAACGCTGCTACCGATCAAAGATTTATTTATTTGAGAAGCAGAACACATTCTGTACTGTACAGGAGATGCGGCACAATGTTCTACAGCCAATTAGGACGCAGAACACAATGCGCTGTAAAAAAAACAAACAAACAAACAAAGGCATTCAAAATTGCACAAAAAAATCCACGAAACAGCGAGACTGCGAGAAGTGAACCGCATTATAGCGAGGGACACTGTACTGCTTTTCAGAGAATTGTTGCCTGTTTGGAACACTTTGGAAAAGGACTGGAAAAATTTTAGAAAAGACTTTAACAGAAAAACGAATATGACGCTGTAGAAAACCCCAGTTCAAACTCTGATTCTGAAGATTTGACTTTACAGCATGTGGCTAAAGCCTAGATAGATTTTCTCAGTGGTATGTATACACCACCAGTGTTGGGTAAGTTACTTTAAATTAGTAACTTAGTTACATTACTAGTTACTTCTATCAAAAGTAACTCAGTTACTTCAAGTTACTCGTTACTTTCAAAGTAACTAGTTACTAGGGAAAGTAACTTTGGTTTTACTCTGAATTCTCTTGTTAATGTGTTGCTTCCATAACTTTGCCAGTCTTCTAGCTTGCTTACTTGCCACAGCTGCACTGTGCCACCTACCAATAGAAAGGAAAAAATAATGTGCATATTTCCACGAGAGAAATCTCACGCCTGGACCGCCGTTGACCGCCGCCATGATTCTAGCCTACGTCACAGCGTCATGTGCGCTTTTTACATCCAATACAAAAACTGCAGTCGTGGTGCTTTCGATTGTACTCAGAACTCGGAAATTCTGCCTTCTGAATAGGAAGATGTAGGTAACACCAGACTGCAGATGAGCTGCATACAGGGCTGGACTGGGACAAAAAAATCGGCCCGGGCGTTTTGACTAGAGACCGGCCCACCATTATAGGAAAAATCATAAAGCCTTTGAATGAAAACAAACGCTGTTGTGACAGTGATGTACACTGTTGGTATATATGCATCAATCTATCAATCGTTTGTTGTAAGATTCAGATAATTATTTATTAAAAGCGAGACATTTTAAATGAGAATAAGAATGAAAAGTATTTCTTTGTGCCCCCCTTTCCCTGTTAATGACCCACTTGCCCCCCCTGGCATAACTTAGCTAGATCCGCCCCTGCACAGTTACCAGCTGTCAGCTACTTAGAAAAGGATCCTGGTGTTATTTGTCTCTCAGAAACAGTTCATAACTTCAACTCATTCATGTCACCTAAAAGGTAAACCTGTTTCTCCATCACCTGTTCAGCTCTGATGATTCAGTAAGGACATCTCCTGGTTTCATCTTCATGTTTCCCTCTCACCACATATTCAAACCAACATCATGACCAGCAGCTTTACAGCTGTGGCTCCAGCAAACATCAGCTGATACTAGAAATTAACATTAAATAAATTCTAACAACAGCTGATCAAGCTTAAACGTGCTGCTGTTGTTTAGCGCGACATCCGCTGGTTTCCTCTTTCTGGCACAAAGTGGGCGATAAACAAAAACGAGAGAAAAGCCGATCAGCTGATCATTGATCAGTTTCATGATTGAAGTAGAAACAGGAGAGGGAGGGGAGAGAATGAGAGAAGAAGAGGCAGCTGTGCAGCAAAGACAGAATAACTCCAGCTTTGTGTCTTTTTCATTGTAGCTGAAGTCCGGGACAAACTGCGTCCCTACTCACCTCAATACAAAACGCGTAATATTTTCTCTGAATACGAGACGATTCAGTTTTTTAGGGGACGGTTGGCAACTCTACTAACTAATCTTATGAACAAAATAAAGTTCAACATCAGTAACATCATAGCACCACCCAGCTGTATAGAAACTCTGTCATGCTAGCTAGTACCGAGTACGAAAAAGTCAGCATAACGAAAATAAACTCCACCTAAACTTGGTTTATATCTGACCCAGATAGACTGCCGGTCATAACTTCTTACCTGAAGTTCAGTTCACCTGACACTCGGACCGGCGGCCGCCTCGGGTCTCTCCTCCTCTTGCCTCCCCTTTCCCTCATCCACCTGCTGGCCTCCACCGCTTGCTAATGTTACTGAATCTGTGGAAGCTCCGCGATGCCACCACACGAAGTAACGAATAACGAGCCTATTTAAATCCCAGTAACAGTTAACGCATTCCTGATTATGGTATAATAACTAGTTACCGTGCTCGTTACCACATTAATAACGTAGTTACTGTAACGCGTTACTTAATAACGCGTTAGTCCCAACACTGTACACCACATAGAACATAACATCATCATAAGACATAAAGCACTAATTGTGCAAACTAATTTGTTGCTTGTCGTCAGGAGTCCAAAAGACCTTTTCAGTGTATGGTTGAACTTACATGTATTCAGTCACAGACTGGATCAGTTCTCCGTTAATGAAAATCAATTGACATTTCTTTGTTCAGAATAAAAGAACCAGATTAAATACTGATTGAATTCAATTTGTCAGTTCAATTTTATGTAATAGTTAATAATAACTAAGGGAAGCATGTATAATGTAAGCAGAACTGGCCCCAGCACAGAACCCTGTGGAGCTCTGTGATTAACCTGTGTGCAGAAGAAATCACGCTCGAGTGATGGCTTATTAAGAAATGGTTATCTCAGTGCCACATTAACAGCCAGTAGTATGTAGGCCATTAATAGGGATAGACTGGCTGTATTTAATCAGAATCCAACTCACAGGCAGTGTTCAGCCCACTGCATCTCTCGCAGACGAGCTCAACAACTTCCATGCTCGTTTTGATGCAGACAACAGAGAGCAGATCCTCTACCCTCAGGAGGACAGTGAGGCTGTAACTTTAACTCTGAAAACAGAAGCTGTGAGATGGACTTTTAAAAAGGTCAATCCTGACAAAGCTCCATGACCGGACGGCAGGCCGGCTTCTCAGAGTGTGTGCCGACCAGCTGGCAGGGGTGTTCACCAACATCTTCAACCTCTCCCTGAGGCAGTCAGTGGTCCCCACATCCCTCAAAGCATCCACCATCATTCCTGTTCCCAAAAAATCAGTGGTCTCCCGTCTGAATGACCACCGTCCTGTTGCACTGACATCCGTCATCATGAAGTGCCTGGAGCGGCTGGTCAAAGATCACATCTGCTCCTCCCTCCCTGACACACTGGACCCTCTTCAGTTTGCCTATCGGACAAACAGAGCCACAGAGGATGCCATCGCCCTGGCAACGCACACCACCCTCACTCACCTGGAAAAAGGGAATACATATACAAGGATGCTCTTCATCGACTACAGCTCGGCATTTAACACCATCATCCCCTCAAAACTTGCCACGAAGCTCGTCGACCTTGGGCTGGAAACACCGATCTGCAGATGGATTCTAAACTTCCTCACAAACAGGCCCCAGGTGGTGAGAGTTGGTAAGCACACCTCCTCACCACTCATCCTGAACACAGGTACGCCACAGGGTTGTGTGCTTAGCCCCCTCCTATATTCCCTGTTCACACACGACTGTGTTGCTAAACACGAGTCCAACACCATCATCAAGTTTGCGGATGACACAACCATCATAGGCCTCATCACAGGCAATGATGAGACGGCCTATAGAGAGGAGGTTATGGCGCTGTATGAGTGGTGTCTGGAAAATAACCTGACTCTCAACATCAGCAAAACTAGAGAAATGATAGTGGACTACCAGAAACGACCAGTCAGGGAACACCAGCCCATCCACATCAACAGTGTCAAGGCCGAAAGGCTCAGCAGCTGCAAATTCCTTGGAGTCAACATCACTGAGGATCTCTCCTGGACCCTCACACAGACACTACTATCAGGAAAGCTCGCCAGCGGCTTTACTTCCTGGAAGTTTGGCATGAACGCCAACATCACCTCAAATTTCTACAGGTGTGCAATCGAGAGCTCACTACAGATGGTGGTGAAGGCAGCAGAGCACATCATTGGCACGAGGCTTCCTGCCATTCAGGACATTTATCTTCAACGGTGCCTCCGCAAAGCACACAGCATCATCAAGGACCACAGCCACCCAGCACATCAGCTGTTCTCCTTGTTACCATCTGGCAGACGTTACAGGAGTCTGGCTGCTCGGACTACAAGACTCAAAAACAGTTTCTGCCATCAAGCCATACGACACCTCAACCACAACACTTAAACACACACACACACTCCACAGGACGCACTCAGAAGCTACCCTGCAGCTTCACAAGTACTCTGTTTAATCTGCACTGGTCACTCCACTTTATTGGTATTTATATTTTAAAAAAAGTGCAATACTGTAACAACTGCCACAAAAAACAAAAAAAAAAAACCTTTTGCACTGTTCAGTTTGTACTGCTGCTCATTCCTGTCCCAATATCCCATCTGCCCCCCCCCCCGTTACATTCCTACTTAAGATTTTCTTTATCTAATCACTAGTGTGTACATATATGTATATATATATTAGGGGTGCAACGATACTCGTATCGATATTGAACCGTTCGATACAGTGCTTTCAGTTTGGTACGCATATCTATCGAACAATACAATTTTTTAAATTTATTTTATCAACTTTCCTTCTGACGATGCTGTCTGTGTTGAGCGCTCAGTGGATCTGCGCTCGACAGTGCAGCCTAGGCGGAGTAGTCGAACGCAGATCCACTGAGCGCAGGGCAAGCTAGCGAGACAGAAGTTAAGCTCTCCTTGCAACATTGCAAATTGAACCTCCCCCACCCTCATTCAGATGTGGCGTTTGGAACTATTTTGGTCTTCATGTGAAGTATGACCCTGAAGGTAAGCGCGTCATGGACTAAAGTAAAACAGTATGTTGGATGTGCCACGTAATGCTCAATTACATGGGTGGGAACTAGTGTGTTAGCGCAGTTAGCTCGTTAACGCGTTGACGCCGTCCAGCCCCACGCACGGGGCGATCCGCGGTAGCTCGTTAACGGAGATTTGCCGTGTTGTGGCGTTAACGTCATTTCAGATTAACGCTGACAGCACTAGTGGGAACACAACGAATATGACTGCACATTTACTCCGACATCATGCTAGTGCAAAGACAAGTGGAAGCAGACAAAAACAACAAGCACGCATGCTACAAACTTTACCCGAGTCATGTAGACAGCCGTTAGCACATGATTCTCCTTATGGGGACCTGATATGTTTAATATGCTGCTGAGAATATAGCCCAGAAGAAGCGTATAGTATAGCTTTTATTTTGGAAAGAGCCATTTCTCTGTAATAAACTCTCTTTTCCAAAGATGAGTGATTCCTCAATCAGATACAGGGCTCGCAATATCGCTAGCCCGACGTCCCGGGGCTAGCGATTTTTCCAGTCGGGCTACCAAAATCTATCTCTGCCCTGCCCGTCGGGCTATTGTAGGAAGGAAAAATATATGTCAATGCTTTTGCATTCTTTCGGAAATGTAGCTGGGTAATTATGTCATTGGCATCGGTGAGCCACTGTCAATATGTGACGTATTGAAATCGCGTTTGAATTTGCGCTTGTTTTTTGCTTTCACTTTGCAATCGCGCGAACTGTGTATAGAGAGCGACAGCACTGATTGGTGTGTGATGATAATTTGCGCACCAATTCCTCTGACATCGTCTTATCAATCGTTAGCTTACTACGCAAACATGACAAGTGGAATCTCCCGCAGCAAGCTTAAACATGTGAGAGGTTGATCGCGCAGAGAATCGCTGAGCGTTATGTGAGTGCGTGTGTAAAAGCAGCAGGATATATATTTTAGTTCTGCTGAGCCAAATAAGACAGGTCAGGGTGAAGAAGTGACAGCCAAAGAAAAGCTTACCACAAAACGGAAAAGTTATGACAAATCAGACTATAAGGCAAAAAGAAAGTGCAGCTTTATGGTTTCATGGACAAAAGAATTTCTGTGGCTGCGATATGATGAGCTATATAACCAGGGGTGCACATAAGTGGTCCGCAGGTGCGCATTCGCTGTCAAAATAAAAAACACGCACAAGGGTTAGGGTTAAATTTAAAAACTGTACTTTTGAGTTAAAATATATATTTATAATTTTAATAAATGACAAATTAAAAAGGCATGAACATTTTTTTTGTATCGAAAAAATATCGAACCGTGACACCAAAGTATCGAACCGAACCGAACCGTGAATTTTGTGTATCGTTGCACCCCTAATATATATATATATATATATATATATATACACACACATATACACACATATATATATATATATATATATATATGTGTGTATATGTGTGTGTATATATATATATATATATATATATATAGTCAGTTAACTGAAAATCTCTTTTTTCTTTTACTACATCTTATTAATATTTTGCTCTTTACTATTTTTCAATTTATTTTTTATTATTTTATTTTATTTATTTATTTTTTCTACTGTACTATTCTGCTGAGTGACTGTCTTCTGCTCGTCAAATACATTTCATCGCGATGTTGACCCTGTGCTAACTTGCATATGACAAATAAAACTGAAAACTGAGACTGAAAACTCCCTGATTTAGAATCAATAATAGTAAAACCTGTAGAGTCAACCTGAGGGCAACAGGTCCAACAGGTAGGATGCAGGATTGGTTTGAGTCTGTTGTGACTGTGACAGAGTGTATTGACCACTCCCTGGAGACTCTTTCCCTTAGCCTGGATGAAGTGTGTGAAACACACTGTGAGTGGTCCAAGGTCACCAGCTTCTCACAGATGTTGTTTAGTAATCCACATCTAACCGTTTTCTTCTTTGGTCCAGCTGTATTGTTCTTTCTCTGTGATCCTCTGAGGTCTAGCAGGACAGAGAGGTGCAGCATCTGCTGTCAGGGAGTCGAGAGGAGGAAGACAGGACAAGGACACGCTGTGGAAGAAGCCAGAGATTAATTATAACTAAGGTGATGACAGGAAGAAAATCACCAACAGGAGCTTCTGATAAACATCATTGTTGCCAGACTTGCTGTCATTGATCTTCAGGCCATGATGATTCAAAGTCATTTGAAGCCTAAATGGTATGGCAATATAATGTCTGCTTCAGCAGTGGCTTAGGAGGTAGACCATATCATCTACTAATCAGAAGGTCAGGTGGTTTGATCTCAGGCTCCTTCACACTACAAGTAAAGAATCCTTAGGAACAGCACTGAAACCAAAACCGCCCCAGACTCATCTATTGGAGTGTGATTAAAAAGAACTAAAGTACATGAAATAAGATACTCCATGAATGTGTGAGTGTGATTTGTAGTATAGAAGCATCAGGCTCTGTCCACTTCTCTTCAACATCAATAATACTCCTCTGAACAAAACTACACATATTTACAGAAGATACTTCCTGCTTGCTGTGCTTTCTCACCCCAGCGGCCATCAAACACACTCACACACACTCACACACGCACACACGCTCTGTTTACACTCACTGGGTATGTTCCAGGTAGTTGCTCTGTTCCATTTTCAAATAATCTCCCGTTCCATTTCTCCTTTCTTCCCTGAGAATAAAAGCCCTTCAGCGTTCCCCAGACCTATACGGACCACAGTGGACACTTTGGGAGCACAAACATGGTTTTAGTCCAGTAAAGTGTTCAAACTGTAGTTATATCGAAACCTGTGTTTGAAATCAGTTATAATGTGAAGATCCAAACACAAAGTTAAAACAGATATATAAGGATTATTTTGAACTGTTAATCATGCAAAGCTACTCTAGTGGAGTCCAAGAATAGAATGCAGCACTAGAAATGAACATAGAAGATTAACATTAACATTATAAACATGTTTCATGTTTCATTCCTGACATTCATTTTGTTTTTGGTTTCGTCAGCCTCTGACGCTGTGCCTGGCCCCCTTTTTACTTCATCATTTGGTTTGGTACAGGTAGCAGCACTAGCTGATGCCGAGTGCCAGTAAGATGTTAAAAGAGAAAGAAAGTGGGTGGAAATTAAACTCACAGTGAAGTCCACATGAAAGAAACTGCTTGACTTTTCTAGCTTTAGTTAGCTTACTTCATTTCTAACAAAAAGTAATGTGTTTGTGTTATTTTAGCCAACAAGTAATTGATGCACGCAGTCCCTTTTCACATATGTACATCAGTATATATATATATAGATATATATATATATACTGATGTACATATGCATATGCTTATCTGCCAACCTGAAAAACATCAAACCTCTGGCTCAGGCACAGCCGTCCCACTCCCATCTCCCACACTCCCCACTGAAATCTGAAGACGTAGGTGAGTTGATCATTAAACACATGGCTTGCACATATCAAAATAATCTTGCACAAAATCAAAAATCTATTTACCTACGCAGGATATTGATTCGTGTTTGCACAGTTTCTTTTTTTCAGGGCTGGCATGTTTGGGCCAAAGCGATATTTTTTTCACAGGGCCCCAAATCCTTGAGTGTGGGTGCCACATACCTGAGATACTCTGCATGATGTGATGCAAAGTACTCTAGTGTCCATGCCAATGTTTTATTGATGCAACAACTTAAATCTTAATGATCTCTTGGGTGTTTCTCAGTCTCTAACAGGATTAGGAGTCATGCTGTAACACGATGACTTGCCACTCAAAACGCAATAGATGCCTTGTTTAAAAAAACATTAATCTTACCCCAGACTTGAGTTATTAGAAGAATAATTGAAAATATTCATATGTACCAGTGTCATGTTCATCTGCATAATCAGCTATGTTGATTACTATTTTCCAATCGTATGCAAGGATAAGGCTACTTTCACCTGTAAACATGTTGGATTAGTGCTACACAAGGGTCCAGAGGAAAATACAAAACATCTCCTAATATTCTTAATTTATGGAAAATTGAACTACTGGGATTTTTTTTTTCCTGCTGCTGCAACAATTGTGCCATGGAAAGTTTCAGTGCTTTAGCTGGTCACAACAAACGAGTGTTTGTGACAGTGGCTGATTTAATCCCACATTTGAATTTGCTAATAATTATTCAAATTACACTCTCACCAAAGGAAAAAAATATTTCGGGCATGCTAATAATGACCTACAAGATTGGACAAAGATGGAAAAAACACAGACATAATTTCTTTGTTTGCATACAGGTAAATGTGAACGTAAGCACACGATACGTTTTTGCATTTAACGGGTTTCCCTTCACCTTCCCAAGAGTAAACCTGCAGCAGTGACTCGCCTTCAAGAGGAGCGTCGAACAAAGTTTATATCTTTTCTTTAAATTAAGTAAACTTGGTCCACCTGGGTCCATAAATCCAGCACGGAGACCTGGAGCAGAGCGCCTGTTCTTCTATTCTCTTCCCCTCTGGTCAGTGGATTTACCGCGGGAGTAATAACTGTCAGGCCAAATGCCTGGTAAAGTGGCATACAGAAGCGAGTGGAGGGAGAGTATTTATCATGGTATTGACTTTGTGACTGCCGTGTCGTGAACTCTTTTGTCATAAACTGGAGCAGCGCTGCAGATCGATCCGAGGAAAACTGCTGTCAGCTCGACTCCCAGCGAGCATTGCTTTTCCTACAGCCACTTAGAGGACTGATAAATGCCCCCATCCCCCCCTGCCCCCTGCCTGCTGCAGCAACAAGAGCATGGCCAGCATGGTGATACACACAGACACACGGTGAAACCATCTCTCAGCTTTTATATGCAGTCTAAATAATTCAATTTAATTTACATAGTGCCAAATCACAACAATAGTCACCTCAAGGCACTTATAGACACGTGAGAGGCTAACCATTTTTAAATATAACAATTTTTAAATGTAACAACAAATGCATGAGTGTGAATACACTCATGCATTTGTTGTTACATTGTAAAAGCCTGTTTGGCTCCATTCTACACAGGTCTTACAAGCAGACCTGAACTTTGGTAATTTCTGAAATGTGTGTAATGTACAGTTAGATGTACAGATGTTAGGGTTGAGTGTGGGTCACATTTGTCCAGAAGCTACTCCAGAATTGTGATGGCTGGCCGGTTCACTAAGATGCTGTTAGCTGAGCTGTTGCTGGGCTGTGCTGTACTCTTGAGCAGGTTTTCTTCATTTCCATACTCCAATCATGCTACCATTCCTACATGGTAGCATGATGCCACCACCACACTTCACTGCAGCAATTATGTTGGGTACAATTAGAAATACTTGATATTTGTCGTTGTGCTTGGAGTTCTGCCCAAAGACTGAAATGTTTCAGAAAGACAGTTGATGGTGACTTTCCTCATTAATGTCTTCCAGATTATATTTACTGGGACCCCTAAAAACATTCAGATCAGTAGTTCAGTTGCTTTTCTTCCTTGGGTAAGACACTGAATCCCAAATTTCCTCAGATGGAGTGCAGCATGCGCATGAATTATTAAAAAGGGGTTAAAGTGCACAAAATGTACCAATATCCCAAAAAAGCTTGATCGATGGATTGCTACCAAACGGTCGTCCTTTTTGCAGGTTCTCCATCTCATCTCCAAAACCATAGTAGACAGAACATTCTGGTTAAAAGAAGACACCTTCATACACTCACAGTGCTCGATTTTAGGAGCAGTAATATTCAGACGATAAGGTCTGAAAATGGAGAGCTTTTCCTCTTCCTGCTTTAGACCAGCGTGCCCAGTTGGAGAACGGTTTGATTGTGTACTGCCTTCCTGTTGTATGACATCATTCAAACCAGTTAAGGATCCAGGGGACAGTTGTATTTCTCAAGCTGAGTGACAAATTACTCTGTTCGTCACCATGACCATCTGCATATTCATAAACACAATCGCTCTTCTGGTTGTAGACACTGTGGTGAAACATGACTTGGGGGATCGTGCAATGTACAATAGCAATTACAGCCTTTGGCTGAAGGTCAGTGAAGACACCAGAACAGGACAAAACAAACTTCCTCTTCTTTTCACCAGCAGAACAATGAGAAAAAATAGAGGGACAGCAGACACAAGGAAATCATTTGCAATACAATACTGTGGAAACACTGAGATGCTTTAGTATGTCAGGGTTTTGTGAAAGGCAAAATGCACCCGAGTGTTCTGAAATATGTTTCACAAACCATTACGAACTTTTCAAGCTGCTCCACTTACAGCATCTGTCCAGTTTTATGTGAGCAAATACTTTGTGTCAAAATATTCAGCACATCTAGCCTAGCAACAATTGCTGCTCTGAATTTCAGTTTCCAGAACTAGATTCATTTGGGGAAATAAATCAGCTTGAGAGTGCAGCGCTGTGTCCGCAGAGTACTTGCATCTGTAAAGTCTGCAGGCTACAGAGAAGCGTCAGTGTTTTAGAAATGAACAGGGTAATAACGACAAAGGTATTTTCCATCGATTTTATTTTTCCTCAGTTCTCCTTACACCCTTTTAATTTCTAATTTTTTATTAATTGTTCTTTTCACTTCCTTGCCTGTCCTTTCTTTAACCTCGTTTCTGCATATCTTCACATCATGTATTTTTTGAGTACATCTGGACTTTTTTCTTGTCCTTTTCTCATCTGCTGTTCCATTTTTTTATGTCCCCTCTTGTTTTGTTCTACTTTTTTCTTTCCTGTAGGTCTTTGGTGGAGATGAATGGGAAATCAATAGTGTCTGTGTTGACATCGAGAAGTAGACTGACTCTAAAACACACCCAGGTGATGGATGATGACAGCTGCTGTGTGTGCGTGAGAGCAAACATTTAGCCCTTGACCGTGACCCTTCAGTGTTTCACTGGGTCTTGGTCCTTGATGGTCGGAGCTTGGGGGTTAGGTCAAGCCTAGGCGTATGAGACCCTGGGGAGGGCTGGCTGTATGGAAGTATTCAGCAGGTCAGCGTTATTGAGGACTGCAGGGAGCAGGGTAGCACAAGGAGGATGTGAAGGCAAGATAGATTCACCTGTTGTTCATCCTATGTGAATCTCACCTTGACCTCTTCTTGCACATGGAATGCATACGTACAATAAAGGTATTTAAGCTGAATCAATTATAGAATAATAGAGAATAAATGTAGGAATAAACAGCTACAGAGGTGTGGTATTCCATGATGTGGATGGGCTTTCCCAAATTGCATTTTAATAAAGTGAACTAGCAGTGATTGAGCAGACCTCAGATTGTCTGTAAGGTTGCTGTAAATATAAATAAAATAAGAAACACTACTCCTGCAGACGTGTGCAGAGAATGGACGCTCGAGTGCAGATTTGTGCTTCAATCAGGCTAAACGACGTTTAAACAGACATGAGTATGAAAAACCCCACCTTGTAATCACTGCACCATTTGTCTCTTTACATAATTCAAATGCACTAATACACACAGACACACAGGCCTCTGACGCTAACGGGTCATTGGCAGGTCAACTGAGGGTCTGACGTATGATGCCTGTGGACATCTGGGAACCTTTCTATTCGTCTCACCTTTCTCCTGTTCACCAATCCCCTATGCTGCTCACTTTCTCACAAAAAACCAACGAATGAATGAATACATGTGGCAACTACCAGGTGATTGTGGCTTTGGAGGTAAAGCGGGATGTCTGCTAATCATACGTCTATGGAAGGTTTGATCCCCTGGCTGCATGAGGCAGATACTGAACCCTGAGTTGCTCCTGTGTGTGAACGTTAGGCGAAAAGTGCTTGCACACACTCATTTAGCATACATAAATGTGTGTGTGTGTGTGTGTATGTGCGAAAGAGGCTTGTAGTAAGAAAGTGCTTTAAATGCTCCAATAGAGTAGAAAAGCAGTCAGCGACTGATACATGTAACCAAGTGCTGCTCAAAGCTCCTTGCAGTCCTCACAATACAGAACAAGCAGCTACATTTCAGATGCTAAAACATTCACAGGTAAGGACCGTTACATTAAACAGTGAGTTTAATTCTGTGATGGTGTAGTGCAGAGGCATGGCAAAGATTTAATTTTATAGCAAACAATAATGATCTTTATTTCACTAAAGGTGTCATCACAAAATGTTTTAGTATTGTGAGTTAACCTTGTAACATACTCCAGGGAGTTTGTAGAACAACCTGAAAGTGTAAATGAAACACTACATGTATAAAGCTTAATACATCATGGAGCTCTGCTCTCAAAAAACGACATAGATGTAACTCTGTGTGTGGATTTAAGAAATAAGTGCCAAGGTTTTAAAAACATGTGTAGCGCCATCTTCTGTTGTAAAGCACTTTATAAATGAGGACTGTGTGGAGGAGAGTCTGTTTGAATCACCGGACCAACAAGATTGATCCAAAACTACAACTTTTCCTTGACAAACCGGGTGTACCGAGCCACGCAATTAGGTGGCAAAGCAGATGTTCAGAACGGTGCTATTTTGTGGAATATTCCACTGAGTTATTGTTTCCGCTACTGTTTAACTAACATAAACTAATGTAAGTCTATTAACCACAACCAACCGACCGACCCAGTAACCAAAACATCTTTCAAAAACTCTAAGCCCTTTCAGCTGTTTAGACAGTTTACATCTATGTCAGTTTAAGAGCAGGGCTCCATCATGTAAATTAGCCTTTACAGTGGTCCCTGGCTATGTCTCCTGTACAGCACAGGTTGTTAAATTTACATAAATCTTCGATTGCTAGCAGTGTGACTCTGAAATGAAGTTTTCTCCCCAACAAACACAACGATGTCCACGAAACGTTTTGCGCCGTCAAAGGCAGCTGTGGTAGCACCCAAAAGGCAGATGATGGTGCTAACCATCACACAAAACGTTGGACTTCTGATTCATTGATTCATTAATGATTCATGAATGTTGAATCGTCTGGCAGCTGCTCTATTCCCAAGTTCTGGACCTGAAAACAGGGTTTGATCTTTGGTTTCATTCTATAATACTGGACTTATTTTTCTATGAAGGTTTGAACTTTGAGAGTTTAAACAAGAGAGAAGTGTGAAAATGTTCATACAAAGAGTATAAAGTGTGTAGTGAGGGGTTTTACAGCCTTAAAACATCTATGATAATTTTAAAAAGTAAAGCTGGCTACTTCGTGGATTTCACCTATCGCGGGTTATTTTTAGAGCGTAACTCCGGCGATAAACGAGGGGCCGCTGTATACAGTTAGTGCCTCATGTCCACCTTAAAGGACATATCCTGGTCACAAATGATGGTTCCAGGCTTCCATATTAAGTGTCTTCTCAGAAACTGCATTTTTAAGAATGTATTGGGCAAAAACATCCAGGCCAGACACGTCAAGACATGTCTGTGGAAACCCTGTTAAACAAATCACATGTTGCCAACCCATTTTGTGTTATACCCTGTGTCTTTAAACACACACTCTTATACTGTAGGTAATGTCCTGTAGTGTAATAATAGAAGTGAGGTATCAGTTACAACAGTTATAAACAAGAAATCCAAGCGAGGAGGTGGTACTGAACCTAGTAGGTGATTTTTTTTTAAATGTCCTTTTATTTAGTGAAGAACTCAGCCCTTTAAAGCAAGACTGATTTATTCTGTAAGCAATGTTCCAACATAATTAATAGAGGATCCAGCGTACATCTCCAATGCAGTCTCCTACAGAGAAATTTAGAGAGATCACCATTCCTGGCATAAAAGATGACAGCACTCTCCTTCTGCACTTAATCAATGAAGCTGACCTTTGCAGACAACCCCTTGCTGAGTGATTAAAGCCAAGTCTCAACATGGTTTGTAGGGATCATGGAAATAAAGCTGTCCAGATGGAGAGTGAGAGCAGGCGACGTCCTGCAGCTTGAATTCCTTCATCATTTCCATCCATCGCTTTCCAGCATGCTGCCGCCACATGCCAGCAGTCAGGTAACTATGCCTCATCTGATATTGTGAATAAAGACCTTTGATACCTGGCTGGTGTTTACTGCAGCGGTGTTATATGTCACCGGTATAACCATAAGGAGATTTTTATTACTCCTAGAAAAACTCTGGCAGAACCAGGCTCAGGAAGTGACAGTCGCGAACAGCAGCTGGTCTGCTGGTGAGGTTACTTAATGCCAATAATATATATTTACACATGTTTAATATACGCAAAAATAACAATATGTGTGAAAAATTGACAATGGACTGAAATATTTTTCATGTAAATACAGAGATTTTTAGTATAATAATTATTTCCAGAATCATCTTCAAATTTTTATTTATCTATGTAAAGAATAGTGAGTTTATTAGAACCACATCTTAAATACAAGAAAATTTACTGGAGAAAATAGCGATACAACAATAGCGCACAGTGTGTATAAGTATGGGATAAAACTGAAAAACCAGAGGACCCAAGTCTGTGGAAAGGGAGCGAGGAGTTCGTTTGTAGATCGCAAAGCAGAGAATATTCAGGAACAGCTGTGATGGAGAGTTGGCAGACAGGTGAGATGATGAGCATCTTCCAGACTTGTATTAGAGAAGGGAATGGCTGTTACGTTGCACTAAAAGGTCCAGGCAATGGGAGAAGGTAACAAAAAGTGTCAGGGAAGACAGGCAAGCAAAACTGTTAAATTCAGGGATTTTATTCTTATTGTTAATTACACTGAATGTGATGGACATGCCACTATCACCTTCAAAAAGAAAAGGAAGCATGAAATTCAGGAGTTGGTCACTGAACTGATACGCACTCCTCTCCATAGGAGTAAGGAGCCACCCTAGCTGCAACCCAACAAGGCTCTCTGGCAGTAGAGCACTCCTTTCTCTGACCTTAAGTACTCTGGTTAATTGCTCAGTAGAGTCATCTGCACAAAAAGAGTGGCACTTAAAGCAGGAGAGTTGGCAAGACGTGGGTCCAAATCATAGGAGGCCTTGCAAGGGCTGTAACAATGGAAAAACGGAAATCCAGCTGATGGAACAGATACGTGCTGGAGAGCTTAGCCTCAGGAAAGAAACACTAGTCAGTCCACCTTGATTTAGCAAAGGGTAAGCAAACCAAAGGTGAGACCAAATTGTCCTCTTGGAGAGAGGAATTTGGAGGTACTTCTCCTTCCTCATTATTCCATGCACTTTGTGCTGTGTATTGTATTACTGGAGGCAAAACAGCATAAGAGCATGATGCTACTAGTACCATGCTTGACAGCAGGCACAGTGTTCCCTAGGTTTAAAAAATGTCACTCCTTCAAACATATCTCTTGTTACTATGGCCAAATAGTTCAGTCTTTTTCTTGTCTGACCATAAAACCTTTCTTCAGAAGGCATTTGCTTTGTCCATGTGGTTAAAGGTGTCAGCTTTGGAGCATGGGCTTCTTTCTTGCACATTCTCAGTAGGTGATGATGTAAAACTTGCTTCATTGTGAAAAGTGGCCCCACTGTTCCAGCAGTTGCCTTGATGGTTCCTGGGTTGTTCCTTAACATCGTAACGGTTTTCCTCTCATCTGAGGGCAACAGTTAGGGATCTTCTTCAAGAGCTTGGCAAAGTGGTGAAACATCTGAATAAATGTTCTTATTGTTTGAACAGATGTGCTTGGATTCTGGAAGTGTTTAGAAAAAAAGGCTCTAAGAAGCTTTGCCAACGTGAATCCATCTCCAGTTCCTTGGACTTTTCGGGTGTTCTAAGCATTGTTCAATCCAATGGATGCTGTTAAACAAATCTGTTTTCTTTTTGCTGGCAAAGAAAAGTTGCCACTTGTAGTCATGATCAACTACAGCTGGTAGTAGTCATAACTGATTACAAATGGTAGTACTCATAATTGGTTCTGCCGGAGGTTTCTTCCTGTTAAAAGGGAGTTTTTCCTTCCCACTGTCGCCAAAGTGCTTGCTCATAGGGGGTCATATGATTGTTGGGTTTTTCTCTGTACCTATAAAGCGCCTTGAGGCGACTTTTGTTGTGATTTGGCGCTATATAAATAAAATTGAATTGAATTGAATTGATTACCATGTGGTAATCAAGTGCCATGATGGTAGAAATCATGACAGGCCAAGTGGAGTATAATGATTCTAGTAGCAGCTGAAGGAAAAACACAGGTTTAGAAGGTCTGGAGCAAGACCTTTGATTGGCCTTGAAGCAGTCCTGGCAAACCATCAGGCAACTCAGAAAGGGGAAGCAGCTTCTTGGTCACACTGTATGTAGTGGGGATGGAGTGCTGCTGACCTCAATTGAGGATTTATTCAGGTAGTGGAAAGAATACATCAAGGATCTCCTTAATGTCACTTGCACACCTTCTCTAGTGAAAGCAATGTGCCTCAGAGCATCCTGCGGGGTGGCAGGATATTCAGTTCCTGTACAACTACAGTGAAAGGTTGGTATACACTGCAGTAATTAGGTTTTCAGTGGCAGATGGACTTTTCTTTCATGCTCAACTTTTTCTTTACCACAACAGGCCTGTACATAATCCACAGAAATTCTATCCATAAAAGTTTGAACCAAATCAGTGACAAAGTATAGCCCTGGCAAAGCTATCAATTTACAAGTTGATCTATATTCCTACCCTCGCCTGTGGCCATGAAAACAGGGTAGCGATCAAAAGAATAAGATCACAGATGCAAGCAGCTGAAATGAGCTTCCTCTGAAGAGTGTTTGGGCTTTCTCGTAGAGATAGGATGAAGAGCTTGAATATATGGGAGGAGCTCTGAGTAGAGCTGGTACTCTTCCACATTAAAAAAAGCCACTTGAGGTAGTTCAGGTAGTCGACTCCTAGAGACCTCCCAGGTGAGAGGGAGATCTGGGCGTCTCTGATTAGACTGCTGCACCAGCAAAGCAAATCTGGATTAGTGGAAGAAATCGGATGGATATTTTAGAGTGAGAAGCAAAAAAGGTGTTGCTATGTACCAGTACAGAAGTCCATGTTCTACTATCAGTATCAGTAAGTCCTTGAAAAGTGGATAATTTCTGGATCTGCTTCTGAATGTCCTTTTTCAGTCTTTACAGATGTAATGACTTGCATCAAGCACCACCTGATATTGTTTTGAAATCTTATTCAAACTGCAATTTCAATGTGATGTGGAAAATGATCAGAGGCCTGAAAAATTTTACAGAGGTTGGCACCTGGAGCAAAACAGCAAGGCTGTAATTCACGCTTCCTTCACGGTAAACCTCCTGATAATCCCAGAGTGCCTTTCACTGGCCCCAATCCAAAGCACTCTGTAACAAAGAGACAAAATAAAAAATGGTGGATGAAACCAGCAGAGGAGTATAACATGGGTGAGAGATTTATAATATGAATGGTTCAAACTTTCTCATAAATCAGTGCAAAATGCTTTCAGGTGGGTACGCTGACATTTATGCACGAGAGATGTCAATGGAACGAGTTCAATGAAGAGATGTGTGGAAGTGCAACTATGTCTATATGGTTCCGGTGACAACACACACACACACACACACACACACACACACACACACACACACACACACACACACATTTCTCTCTATAGGGTAAAATCATCCTGAGAATTGTGTACATGTTGGGGAAAAAACATCTCAGTGATTAATCAAATGTACTTTGAAATATATTAATGACATGGCTGCTGTTGGTGATGCACCTAAAGGGTCTGTTCATAAAAGTAAAACCATGAGATTAGCTAAAGTGAAAAGTATATGTTAGTTATGTTATACTACCAGGAACATACAGAAGGTTAGATGTTGACAGGCTGTCCTTGCTAATTAGCAATAAGATACAGATTTCCTCACAATTCAAATTCAATAAAATGATCACATGATATTGTATTAAAATTATGTCTTTCTTGTCTATTAGACTGAGGTCATTGTCATCATCCTCCACAGAGGATCCATCAATGTTAAGTGGAGAGTGATCTCTCCGTGATCTCCTGAAGTCAACAATCATCTCCTTTGTTTTTTCCACGTTCAGAGACAGGTTGTTGACTCTACACCAGTCCATTAGCTGTTGCACCTCCTCTCTGTATGCTGACTCGTCGTTCTTGCTGATGAGACCCACCACAGTGGTGTCATCGGCGAACTTGATGATGTGGTTCAAATTGTGCATTGCTGCACAGTCGTGAGTCAGCAGAGTGAACAGCAGTGGGCTGAGCACACAGCCCTGAGGGGCTCCAGTGCTCAGTGTGGTGGTGTTGGAGTTGCTGTTCCCGGTCTCTCCGAGGGCTCTCTGTTAGAAAGTCCAGGATCCAGTTTCAGAGGGAGGCGTTCAGACCCAGCAGCCTCAATTTTCCAATCAGGTGCTGAGGAATGATTGTGTTGAATGCTGAACTGAAGTCTATGAACAGCATTCGTACATATGTGTCCTTATTGTCCAGGTGGGTGAGGGCGAGATGTAGGGTGGTGGCGATAGCATCATCTGTTGGCACATTGGGACGACAGCAGTGCTCAGGGAGAGGTTGAAGATGTCAGTAAGGACATCTCTGTGTCTGCACATTCTCTGAGCACTCTCCAGGGATGTTATCTGGACCAGCAGCTTTTGGTGGAAAGCTCTGCAAAGACCTTTCCTCATATCAGCAGAGGTCAGACACAGAACCTGGTCATTGCGAGGGGGGAAGGACTTCCTCACCAACACATCATTCTGAGCATCAAACCTTGCATAGACGTTACGCAAGTATATTCTGTGGTTGACCTCCCTGGTAGTCTGTAATCCAGGCTACGAAGAAAGCATCTAGTTGTATGTCTGTGAGTCTGTTCTTCTATACTGATGGTCTAATGATATTATAACCAATGCAGTCAAAGAATATGTTCTTTGTAATAGCCTGATCCAGCAGCATCTTCAGCGCTGATACAGGGTTGTTAGGTAAATTACTAGAAGCCCAGCCAACGGTCTACCCACGGAAGCCTGTTTATTCTTTTCAGTGTCTCAATCACATGTGAAGCCAAAAAAACTATCCTGTCGTCACTGGAAGATCTAGGTGTGAACATTTAGGAACAGGGAAACAGAGGTCATCGGCTGTTCAAGATGGGCTTTACGTCTACCAACAATTGCTCACACTGCCAAACCAATTCACCGGACAATTACATCCACGCTCTTTGGTTCTGTCCACCAGTTCAGAAGTTTTGGCGCGAGATATGTGAAGACTTATCAAAGTATCTGAAATGTAACATTCCAACTTCCCCTTTAGTGTGTTTGTTGGGCAGCTTAGATAATGTCACTACAGAAAAGAATATAGCCCATATGGTTTTCAATGCCCTATGCATAGCCAAGAAAACAGTCCTCATGAACTGGAAAAATAAAAAGAATCTTAATTCTAACCAATATAGAAATGATCTATTAGATTGCATTAGTCTTGATACAGCCTCTGCCACCACATCAGATCAATTGCTCTGGGCTCCTTTGATCAGCTCCATCACCTAATGGGGGTGGGGGGTCATAGTTTAGTCCCACCTTTGCTGTTGTGATTGGTGTGGGGGTAGGGACAGGCTTAGGGCGTCGGGGGGTTCCCCAGGAGCATCTTCTTTGGAGGGCTCAACCCGGGGTAGCGGTCATGGCCTATTAAGGGCTCTGTTGGCTCTTAGGTGACGGTTTCCTCGTGGCTGCGTGCAGCGGGGCTAGGGGAGGGTCTGTGCTGACGGACGTGGGTTACTGACCTGGTAGCCTGGCTGCCCCAGGGGGGGTCCGGGATGGGCGTGAGGTTCTGGGGGCGCTCTGTCTCTGGGCTGGGGCCCTGGCTGGGCCTCAGGGGCTTGGGTCCTGGTTGGTATGTTGCCGGGGTTATGGGCGGGTGGGTGTGTGGGGGCCCAGTCCTGGTGCAGGGTGCCGCCGGTGCATTGAGCCACCTGGGGGGCTCTTCAACTGGTGGGGGAGGTTGTTACATCTTGCAGGAGCTCTCCTCTCTTCAGGAACTAACTGTGCAGGAGGGGGAGATACAGGAGAGGTGGAGGAAGCTCTCAGCCTGGCCGTCTATTGTCTTGTGTAGTCTGGAAGATGAGTGGATGACGGGGTGGGTGCAGTTTTCTCTGAGGTGGGGTCGGGTGGGCTGTCCCAGGCTCTGTGGGGCCGGGCGGCGCTGCTGTACTGGGCCCCGGTCCGGATGGGCCTGGGCCCCCTTTCCCTGGCGGGTTGCAGAGTATGGGGGTGCGTACTGGGGTCAGCGGGGGAGCTGGCCCCAGGGAGGGGTCACTTGCCCCTCCCTTCCTTCCCTCCCCATCTCCAGCTGCCTCCCTCTTCCCGCTCCACCACAATCACCCACACATGCAGGGCCTTGGGGTAAAGATGTGTCACCAGGGTGCAGGGGAGGCATCCCCCCCTCTGTCCCCTTCTGGCTGCGTGTGCCTCAATTTTATCTCACAACTTACTCACACTCTCATAACACATACATATAGGATCTTGGGGGTGGGCACGCTACACGGAATCCAAAAGACCATCAGGGTGTACACCTCACCCCTGGCGTTGTTGCCCACCTCTCAATTTTAAATACACGTAGACACTGAGAGCTATCAGGAGGGGCTGTGCGCTTACCTGCTGCTCTCTGGCAGGTAGCTCCATGCCCTCCTGGGTTTTAAAGGCACCTTAGAACACACATGCATCAACACTACATATGAGCGGGCGGAGGGAGGTTTGGAGTCTTCACATACTCCCATTCTCTGCGGCCTGCTGGAGCGGTGGGCCGGGAGGAGGAGTTGGCCGTCCGACTGGGGTCTGGAGTGTGGGGCCTCCCTGCTGCTGCCGTCTGCTTCTCCCCACCCCAGGAAAAAGGGTAACACCACCTGGGTCTGGGTGCAGTTTCCCCCTCCAGGGGCAAGGGTACCTAGACCCGGGGCTTAGAATACGCTTGGGGAGTGTGATTGAGTGTACAGTGTCTCTCTATGTCTGTCTCCACGTTGGGTGAGTGTTGAGTAATTGCATATGAAAGCATGAGGGAGGGAATGGATGTTTGTATCTGTGTGTGCCTGTATGTCTGTGTCTATATGTCAGGTTGGGTATCAGACGCCACCTCTCTGGGGACATCTCAGGTCCTCCAAGGCCTATCTCCCCCCACCACTCCCCCTGCCAGTGGCAGACGCCCTCAGACATCGGTGCGTTGGTGGTTCTTTGTGTCCGGGGATGGGCGTCCGGGTACCCACCGGCTCACTCCTTGGTGGCTGCTTATTGGGGCCTGGAGCCTGGGGCTCGCTCGGGCCACTTCGGGGGTGGGGTGCCCTCGGCCTCTCGGCCTGGGGCTCGGTCACTCTGGCACAGCTGGCTGCCAGCGGAGCTCACGGGCATGTCACTGCAACTCCCCCTGGCTTCTGCTCCGCGGCTGCTGAGTGACCCCTCATCTGGGACTCTCCTCAGCTCTTTCTGTGATAGTGGCGCGGCTGCCCCTCTGTTGGTCTTCCTTGGTCTCTTGTGTTCTGAGGGCCTCTGGATGTCTGGAGTTTTGATCTCCTCCATACCTGGTTCATGCCCTGGAGGACGGGGCTGTGGCCCCCCCACACCCTCTAGCAGATCATTACATGAAGGAACCTTTTAAAAACAAGCGCGTCCATGCTCACAAACTACACCCTTTTTGGCTCCTACCTCAAAGGACACTGTGCGCTGTCGATCTTATGTGCTGCACAATAATGTTTAATGTTTAGTATTTAAGTATTTACAGTTATATTCCCATAGATCATCGTGATGTTGTTTATTCTATTGCTTTCGTTTTCTTCTGCTTGTTTTCTTTTTTCGTTCTCAACAGGTGAAATTAAAAAAGTATCTACTGTTATCTATTGTTAGCTAGTTTATTATGATGGTGTTGTTTTTATTATGTTGCTCTTTGGTGATGTGGTGATCCAGGTGTTTTGTTTGTTTTTCTTTTTTTTCTTCCCCCCTTTCTCACCATCTCTTCTCCCCTTCCCCCCTCCACTTGGCATCTTTCTTGGCCTTCAGACAACAATTCTGATGGCTAAAGATCCAAACAGGACAGGCAAAAAAAAAAAAAAAAAGGAACAGGGAAACGATAGGATGTCTTCCAGAGCATTGAAACCATCTGTAATATCAGATCAAGGCTGAGGGTGAGATACAGAACTCCACACTGATCAGTAATACAACTCCAGAAGACTCTGTGGTTGACACCATCAGGACCAGATATACTCTATAATGCACTATGTCAGATTGTCAATATTGCCTATAAATGCGGTCAGGAAGTGCAGAAGATGGGTGGGAGAGACGGAGTTGTATGCCTCAGCCCTGTTGGTGTATAAGGCCAGTGTTTTATTGTCTCTGGTTATCAGTCAACATATTGTTTGAAAATGGTGGACTACAGTTGAGAGATTAATGTGATTAAAATTTCCTATATTTTCCATGAAACATGGGGTGTTGGGTCAGGGGATCTTTTTCATGCTGGTTTGAATGCTGATGATGTCACACACCTGCACCATGATGGCATTGGTCACCATGTGAACAATGATGATAACACTATAGAAAACTGTCTTGGTAAATAATATGGCTGAAGACTAAGCACCAGCAGCTAATGACATGAACAAAGAGTTCTTCTCCTCTTTGCTTGTAACACATGATGGGATCTCTGTCCACTCTTACACAGGGGAAGCTGGTCAAGTCCAAAATGTTGTTGTACACTGAAAAAAAGAACATGTTGGATTTAATTAATTCAATAGTGGACATTGGTTGCACACAATTGTTTTTGGCAGAAACTTAAACAACTGAGTTAAATCAACACAACTTATTCATATTCAATAAATCTGTGCATTTTGTCTTGATAAAATGTGATTGAAACATGTTTAGATGAAGTAAGTTGAGCTCTTGGAATATTTTAATCCTTCACAATTTTGTCATTTTATTTCAACACTATTCAATAACTTTTACCCCAGTACTACTTGGTCACTTAAATAGGGCTTTGGAGCGTGATGTCACGGGAGGGGGTGTGACCGCCGAGGCGCCATTTTAGCAGGCCAAACAAAGGAAAGCACATGGATAGCATCAGCAGTGGTTCGCACTTGCTGAGTTGTCATGTTATATCGCACGATCGGGAAGGGAATAAGCTTGAAAATGGGCTCTCTTTTTATTCTTTCCCCACCTGGAAGCAACGTGAGGGAGCTCATGTATCGGATGTTACCAAAAGAAGGCGTCTAGCCTGGATAGCAGCTGTGAGACGAGGTGATATCCAGTTCTCTACCATCCACAGATATCTGTTGGTGCTCCAGACATTTTCATTCAGGTAAGATCTAAATAAGTTCATATTACTCTTTATAGCCTATTAGTTTTATTTTCAATGCGCTGTGAGGTCATAGCAATTTAGAACAAACATCCTAATGAGTGATTTTGTAGATATACGTTCTGTTTATAGAGTTGCTAATTGTTTGTCATTATTGCAGGTAAACCAGCCTATGAAATGGATGAAACAAATCTTGACTGGGTTCCAACGCTACACATGGGGCACTACAAAAGTGACAATTATGAATCACTTAATATGATAAAGAGATTCTGCAGGTCATTAATCGATGTATAAAACTAAAATAGAACATAATTTTAGTTGCACAGGACATAAAGACGGAAGCAAAATGTATAATTAGGATTATTTATAATAAATATGAATTAATTAGTGCAATTTCTTTAACCATAGAGAATAACTAAATCCTTCAGGACAATGTCACATCAGTGCACTGAACTCACTATGTTAGCCATCTAACAGAGCCTCCACATGTTCTCACTGTAATTTCCTCCTCATGAATGAATTTATGCTGCACTAATCTGAATGTTCAGGAGGAAATCAAATGCATTTTACTCGCAGTACTCAAGCTGACTTACCTTTGTTTGAATGACGGCAAATTCACGACGTGGAGGCTTAAAAATAGCCAAATCTTGTACCCATCCTTGGTGGATGTGCGCCTCCAGAGATTTATAATTGTGAAATTGGTTCACCTTGTACGTGCTGACTCCACAGACAAGGTACGAAAATATATCATGCTAAGTCAATAGCGGTAGGTCTTCAGGGTTTCTACTCCACTGCCGTATTTCATACGGGTCCACATTTCCAATGCACGCTATTTTTGGCAAGTACCGTCTCTTTTCATCCGGATGCAATCTGTCTCTATACCGTCCTTTTTGTTTTGAGCTGCTTTTAAGTTTGATTCGTAGCAATCTTCCTTCCAACACAGTGTATTTGTTTTGATTCGTGGCCTGCTAAAATGGTGCCGCGCTCCCACAATGCATTGCGGGGTGACGTCAACTCCAAAGCCCTATACTTAATGTTGAACTTAATCTTCAACTAAGTCTAGTAGTAATGTGTCGGTCGCGAACGAAACGGCTCTTAGAGCTGACTCTTTGAAGTGAACGACGCGAGCCGGCTCCATATTGGGAGCCGTGGGTTTATTTTTCTTTCTCTCTCTCTCTCTCACCCTCTTTCACCCGCTTCACTCCGCACACGAGCCTTGTGCTTTGCGCTGGGCAGAGGGGGGAGGTGCGGTAGTTACACTCTCAGTAGCACACTAACAGAGCGGGAGGGAGAGAGAGAGAAAGAGAGCCAGGGACAACAACGTCACATTAGAAAGGTATAGTAATCACCCACAACTATTTTCAGTTGCGGATGATAAAGGATTCATAAAGTTTATTCATGCAGGCCCATATGACAGAGAATGTGCATCTTGTTTTTGTTTTCATATTTTAATTTATATTTAATTGTGTTGTGGTTTGCAGTGTTTTGTGTTGTTTCACTTTAAATTTGTTTAAAAGGAAAAAGCTGAAAATTTAAATAGTTTAAAGTTGAAATGTGAATAGTTGGTTTTTGTATTATATGATTTATTTATTACATTTTATGTGGAGTGAATAAATAAAAGTATATTTACGGTGGCCCCTACAGACAAAACACGTACAAACCCCAAAACACATACAAAACACAACAGAAGTGCTCCAGGATGCTAGGGCGCAGTGTTGAGCTTTTGTTACCTAGTGGCTACACAAGCCAGGAAGTACCAACGACTGGGTTTTGTGTGGTAGTAACAGGTAAATGAACTTTTTTTTTTATTATTTGAATATATATGAGTGCTTGTGTATAAATACACAAACAATATACATATGCTTTCAATTGTGTAATTTAAGTGATCTAGGTAGCTCTGTTTTGGAAGTTCAGTTCATGCTAGAAATGTGTTTTGGAGTTTGCACGTGTTTTGTCTCAAGGGGCCACCACATATATTTATATATAAACATGTATAAATAAAACCATTTTTTTACATTAGTATTTCCTTTTGTGCATAATTTTATATTATTGTTAATAATAAATTATTTAAAGCAACAAAACAACCTGAAGAGCCGGTTCTCTAAAAAGTCTGGTTAACATAAAAATTTAATGGCTTTACAACAACTTCCATGCTCCTATCTTTATCCAGGTTGCAGGGAGGCTGGGGCCTATCCCAGATGTGATAGGGTACACCCTGGTCAGCTTGCCAGTCTATCACACAGAGACAAACAGCCATCTGCACTCATATTCATGGGTAATTTAGAATCCCCAATTGACCTAACTCTAATAACTGTATGACCTTTAACCATGGGAGGAAACCAGAACTCCCAGAGAGAACCCAGAGCAAACTAGCCAGACTGTGGATTTGAATCCAGGACCTTCTTGCTGTGAGGTAACAGCACTAACCACCATGCCACTAATCCGGGCTTAACAAAAGTAGGAAAGCTATGATTACAAGACTTGATGCAGAATTTTCTCTACATTTCTGTCCTTGACAGGTTAAACCACAATAAATAGCAATAGCATACACATTGTGTGTGTGTAGATATCTGCCTCCTACAACTCCAGTGATTTTCCTGCAGTTTGAAATCTCGTGCGATCTTGTGAATTTCACAAGTTCAGCAACTAACCGCTCTTACTAGATTGTATCATGTCATCTCAACAAGAACAAATTAGGTTGTTGAATTTCATACAGATCATACATGATTTAATTATGTTCACCATAGAAACAAGAAATTATTTTGTTCAAATTACAAGTTAGACTTGTAAATGTAACAACCACCCAGTTTCCTTTTTTTTGACTGTACAGTCATGAATCCATGAAATACATAACCCTACTGACTAGGAACACTTTGTCCCTCTTTGGTAATGTTGCTAGCTCATCCATCGTATGAACAAAGATTTGACCAAAGTACTGGCTGGTACCTTTTCTTCTTTGGACATCGTCCCTACCTATATTGCAGCCTTGGTATTTTTGAGGGATTGCATGCTGAAGCCGTCATGCAGCAGCTGGATTATTGCAGAGGTGGTAAGAACAAATAAAATTAAATAAGTAATTTTCTAAAATGATCACGTTGGTAAGTTTCATGGAAATGAATTATTGTCCAACACAATTCTTAGCTTTAGAAGTGAGAATTAAATCAGCACATATGGAAACATGTGCGCAGCTCTGTGAACATGTTCCACATGTGTGGTGAAAAATAAAGTTTGTGAAATCTGAATCAACAGTGTTTGTTGGAAAACGTATCCGTGAGTCAGCCTTTTGTCACAAAACGCAAAAAGAAGAAAAACAGACTAAATCAGAGAGATATAAATGGCCTGTATTTGTATAGCGCTTTTTTTACTAGGCCCCCCTAGGGACCCCAAAGCACTTTACACACCCAGTCTTCCATCCATTCACACACTGGCAGCTACAGTTGTAGCCACAGCTGCCCTCGAACCGGCAACCTTCCGATTACAAGGCGAACGCCCAACTCTTGAGCCACAGTTTAGGCAGTTTCCCGACTGCAATGTTGACAGAAGGAAATACCTGTAAATATTGTCAAGAACTGACATAATACAAATAATGTCAAAAGAATTTGGTTATTATCAGGTTTCTCTAACAGTGAGACTTTATTTACCCTTACAGCCAAAGACAACAGCTCTATGGTAGAAATAAACGGTTCTTATTTCTGAGTCGCTCTGTTTGACTAGTGGAATTTTGGTTATTATAACATGACAAATGACTAGACTGACAAGACTAATAAGAAACACGTCATTTGACCAGCAAAGAAGATTTTAAAAGCTTTTTCTTTATTGAAACTCTTCACCGCCACAGCACTATTCATATACTCTTCAACACTGGCCCTACACTGTCTATATGTGCCCATGTAGAGCGATTTGTATTGTTATAATTTGTAACTGTCTAATTCATTTACATTATTTTATTGACTTTAGTTGGTTATTGTTCTTACTGTCTTGGAGTACCTGTGACTGCATCATTTCCTCTGGCATTAATAAAGTATTCTACTTGTGATCAGAACGTCTGAATCCACCTTTTGCTTCCCTTTCACAAACTACATTCCTTCTCAGAGGATAGATTTGCAATTTGTTTTTAATACAATGTTTAAATTAAATAATCACAAACAGTTGGACCAATTGAGTTATGTCTTACTCTACATTCTCCTCACACTGCATTCATTTGAACCTTTGCCATCAGGTCACATATAAAGAGCTTTATTTGCTGCTTCAGGCCGGCTGTAAATACTTGAATAAACATGCAGACTTTGTTGTGGTCTGCTGTGATGCTGGCTGGAAGTGCCTTTTTCAGACACATTCTCATTAAATTGGAGTTTGCTCCCTGAAAGCTACTCTTAGGACCTGCTAAGTGATGCAGGTGGCTTGCTTTAATATGCTGGAAAATGTATTTCTCTTGCCTGTAAATCCTTATTAACACCTGGTAAATATTAACATGTTTTTCTCAGACTACAGTTGCCACTTTGTGTCTTTCAAGTGTCCAAAGAACCTCGGTCTTGTTAAGAGTGTTGTGCTCGTTGTTCTATAATCAGTTCCAGAAGAAATACTGTCCCGAACATCACTGTTGCAAATACACCTGAACCATATCTGTCGAGACATCTGCACACGCTGCTCACTGTTCACCAGAGACAACAGTGTAACAGATAAACCTTTCAATAAAAACAAACATAACATAAACACATTTGTTTCCAACTTTCTTTTCCCCACAAATGCATCATAACAATGTTTTATACGACCTACAGGTATGACTTTGTAATGAAGGCAAATGAAATCACTTTGAGTGCTCAGAGTAGAAAATCACTATATAAGAATCAGTCCATTTACCATTTACCACTGGTAGTCATTGTGATGACTAGTTATTATAGTTTTGGGTGTCGTGATACAAGCTGTGATACAAACGTCTTGGTGAGTTTTCTTCTCATGTTCAAGATCATCCTTTCTGTCATGTCCAGACAAATTATGTGCTCTGCAATCTTATCTTTGCACATCAGCTTCAGCAGGTCATCTGAAGAGTGGAATCAGGAAGTTCAGCATTTTTTAGAGACATTAGACCATGGATTGGTCCCACAGGGTGAAACTGTTAGGATGGCTCTCCTGAGGTATCTCCCAGAACATCCAGTTGGAATGATCAACGCTGTCAGAATTCAGGATTTGTGTTAGGGGTGGAGCCGAACAAATACTTTAAAAATTATTTGTATTCAGGAACAAGGGAAAACTTTATATCAAAAAGCTGAGTTTCCTTATGAGACCGCAGAACATGACTGGCTGAGTGAGTAACATGTTAAAGAGGTGACTGACACGGGCTGCTCCGCACAGCAACAGAAAGGCTCGGCTGATCGAAAAAAACGACTGAACTGCATCACGATTTTTGTTGAATCAATTTTTTTGTACCTTAACTAGGTTCCGGAGGCAGTTTAAAACTTTCGTGAAGATCGGGACATTATTATTGACGTCTGCAGTCGGGGGCTCTCATGTTCGCTCTGTTTACGTAGCTCTGTTAGCTCGGTCATTTAGACAACAGGCTGTTGACAGAGTAACGTTAACCTTTGGTTAAAAAGGTTAAAACAGTGCTTGTGTAGTTGTCACTTATTAACTTAGCTGAAACTAACCACATGGATTTGGGGAACCAAATAGAAGAGTGTTGCTGCTGCTGAGCCATCTGGCAATAACATAAACAACAACAGCCAATGGCTGTTATGTTATTTTCTTTTCAATGACAATGACCTTGTTACATGTTTATTGCTGGATTTATGGAAAAGCATCAACCAATATTGCATATCCATAATTATTATTAGTGATGGGATTTCTGCCTCTTTTTAGAGAACCGGCTCTTTTGGCTCCGAACCGGCTCTTCAGGTTGTTTTGTTGCTTTAATTAATTTATTATTAACAATAATATAAAATTATGCACAAAAGAAATTACTAATGTAAAAAAAAAAGTGGTTTTATTTATATATGTTTATATATAAATATATACGGTGGCCCCTAGAGACAAAACACGTACAAACTCCAAAACACATTTCTAGAGTTAACTGAACTTCCAAAACAGAGCTACCTAGATCACTTAAATTACACAATTGAAAGCATGTGTGTATGGTTTGTGTATTTATACACAAGCACTCATATATATTCAAATAATTAAAAAAAAAAGAGTTCATTTTCCTGTTACTACCACACACCAAATCCGGTCGTTGGTACTTGCTGGCTTGTGTAGCCACTAGGTAACAAAAGCTCAACACTGTGCCCGAGCATCCTGGAGCACTTCTGTTGTGTTTTGTACCTGTTTTGGGGTTTGTACGTGTTTTGGAGTTTTTACGTGTTTTGAAGTTTGTACGTGCTTCTGTCTCTAGGGGCCACCGTAAATATACTTTATCATCTACAACTGAAAATAGCTGTGGATGATTACTATACCTTTCTAATGTGACGTTGTTGTCCCTGGCTCTCTTTCTCTCTCTGTGCTACTGAGTGTAACTACCGCCCCTCCCCCCTCTGCCCAGCGCAAAGCACAAGGCTCGCGTGCGGAGTGAAGCGGGAAAAAAGTGCGAGAGAGAGAGAGAGAGGGTGAGAGAAAGAAAAAAAAAACAAAAACCCACGGCTCGCGATAAGGAGCCGGCTCACGTCGTTCACGTCAAAGATCCGGCTCTAAGAGCCATTTCGTTCGCGACCGACCCATCACTAATTATTATAATGGATATAATTAAAGAATACTTAAAAAAACCTGGATATTTACACCTATTTTGAATTTTACTCGAATACAAATACAAATAATTTTCCCTCCTCAACAAATACAGATACAAATACCAGCTGCTTTGCATGTCTCTAGTTTGTTTTTATTTGACACCTTGTGCCGTTTGTGGTCATCACCATGTTTCTCCTACTCGTCTTGACTGGACATCTCTCGTATACCACTGAATTTTGGAACCAAACGTGATAAATATCTGCGAGCTTTGTTGGCCCTGACTGATGACATTATCTACCGAGGTGCGTCTGATAATCAGCAGAGTCAGTCTCAGGGTCAAGTACTCAAGCAAAATCACCAGATAAATCGTTTAATACACAAATCCTTGTTGGTTATTTGTTGATTTTAGAAAAGTTTTTTCAAGGTTTTACTATTTGCATGTTTTCTGTTTTTTGTGATTGACAAATTTTAAGAGCCAAAGTTGTGGTAATGTGTGTGAAATGTTATCTAACAGATGTCGTAGGGTCTAGATGAGAACTTGCTCTTTGGATTTTGTCCACAGAGACAAATGTGCATAGGATCAGGTTGGATAGAGTTTAGACAGCTTTTTTCCCTTAAGAAATGAAATCATCTTTTTCTAATGTTGAAATGCTTTTTTGTAAGTGCAACTATTACAAATATGCCCCCCCCCCCAAACACACACACACAGACACACACAATACCAACTGAAAAACAAATTGATAATATTTGAATTAATTTTTAATAACCAGTATATGAAGCCAAGAAATCAGAAAGGGGACAAATACCGTTTGAAAACATTTTTCACAGCACTAAAGCTCATGAGTCGGAGAATATTATCAAAAATCACTTTCCTGTAGTGGCCGGCTTCTTCTTAATTGGTATTTAATGAAAAGTCTTCCTCGTGAATAAAAACAATGCATGAATGTAAGTCAGCAAAGCAAAGCAAACCTTTAGCAACATTCACACAACAAACTGTCTGATTTAAGAAAATCTCTGCAACTAGAATTCAAATTCAGTTCTTTTTGTCATGTTTATAATAAGCTGTGCTGCTCGCAATGCAATACAAAAGATGTGTAAGAGCATAAGTTTAGTGGGAGACACAGATTTGCCTTTTAAATGAGTAGCTGTTGATGATACTGGATCTACACTGTGTTCTGACTATATCAGGTTTGTGCACTGCATTGTATGGAGCTCTTTCTGCAGGGAATTGTTCATCATAGCAGTTTATAGTCTCTGATCATAGAAACAAACTTGTTGGGAGGATCACTCTGCTTTTGAACAGTCACCAATGAAAGCCAAGAGGGATAACTGTAGGAGGGTGAAAACAGAGTGGAGGATAAATATCTATAGAGAGAGAGAGCGAGCATGAGAGGGAGGGAGGGAGGGAACAGCGAGAGGCTAATGCTAATCCACTTATTAAGGCAACAACTGCAAGCCTGGAACCCATGCCAGATATTAATACCTAATCATGAGTTAATTAAAGGAGGGTTAGTTAGCACTTAATCCACGGTGATGGAGTGATAGTGGCAGGGAGCAACAGAGTGTCCTCGGGGTGGGGGGGTGATGCTAAGTGCTAACATCAGTGCTATAGACTGCAGATACAATTAACTTCTAGGTGTGAAATTTGCAATTTCTTTTGACTGTTGCAACTTTACTATGTTAACACATCTGGAATGTATGAATATGAAAGATGGTAGTATACTGTAGAGGAGAAAGCATGACCACACAGTCTACTCCTCACAGTATGTACCCTCTGATTGTACTTGATCCTCTCTATGTTAAAGGCGACATTTTTTGGATCAAGCCCACAACCCAGTACTGTGCAGATCTGACCAAACTGAGCTGAACAGCCCTTTGTCCCAGTTCTGCTTCTGTGGCAGAACAACTGTGGGTACAAAAATAATGTAGCAGTCACAAGGTTTCACCAGCAAAACAATGTCACTCTTTTAAAATTTTAAACAAGACCCTGTTGGTACTACTTACACTACTCGCAGTGGGTCCACAGATTTGCCAGATGCCCTTCCTGACATAAGACCAAAGGGTTGTACATGAACAGTAAAAGTAATTTGTTAGTGGTCTGCATATTCATCACTTAAGTAGTTTAGATCATTAAGCAAATTTTAATATTGGACAAAGATTTTGAGTATAAAAGCCTGTTTAAGGTTATCTCAGTCTGACTTGAGCCCAGACTTTGACTAGACCACTTCAAATACTTGTTTAGTTGTTTTGTGTTTTTTTAGCTCTTCAGTGGTGGACTTATTGGTCCTGTTGCATAACTGAAGTGTGCTTAATGACTGAATATCCTCCTGAGAACCAGGCTATTCATTTATGTCCTCTGTAATGGACCTTTGGTGTATATTTTGAGCTGATGTGTTAAATAGAGGACATCCTGGGCTTTCCATTGCTATCTCATGCATTTTGGTGGCAGGAAATCACAAACAAAAAGTTCAAGATTCTGTTTTCCTCAGTTCTCAGGAGGATATTCTCCTTCAGGATTTCCTGGTAGAAAGTAACATTTACTGTTACATTAGTTACAGAAAGTTGTTCCGGTGCTGTTCTGGTACCTCAGACCATCACACAGCCGCCAATACTCTACTTTTTAATGAAATGCTGTGTTAGTATTACACATGACTTTTGTCTTCTTAGTCTACAGAATGTAGATGTTAAACACTTGTATCGCATCTCTTTTTTTCAGTTGTGACATGTGTGAGATCTCCTTGGGTTGCCTTTGTCTATATTAAGGATAGTTTTATGATGTGAAGAAACATTAAATTATGATGCAAGAAATACAAAGTAATGAGGAAGAGGGGGAAATACTTTTTCACAGTGTTTCATGTAAAATGTATTTTGATTGTGGGGAGAAAGAAACTAATAATGTTAATGAAAAAGCATGAAAAAACATTTGTTTTACTCAAAGCTTGGGTTAGGATGACGGGACAGAGCTCTTTGTTTTCTTTTCTTCTTAAACCCTAAGAACAATGATCAGTCAGGGTCAGTCACACCGCTCTTACTTTTGTTCTCATCAACGGTCATTTTTTTTTAACAAAAATAATCTGATAGCCAAATAAAAACTCATGCATGTTGAAATAAAATAAGATGAAAATGTTCTGACGATATCCAATCAGAAATGATGAAGTTGTGTAGAAAGGCGGGGTGAGTTAGGAAGTGATCCAATCAGAAGTCATCTCCTTGTACAGGAAGGTTGTTTGTTTTGCTGCTGAGAAATCACAAGTTAGGGTCGTTCAGCCAGCTCCATGTTTGTCAGAAGAGTGGACACATGTGTGGAGCAATTCTCACACAACACAACAAACTTTTACACTTTCTATATTCATCAACTGAATCAACTTTAGATTTAGTCTACTACAATATCACGATCATTAATCAACTCAAATTTGACTAAAACCAAAATAACTGAAACGCTTAAATTATTACTAAAACTGATTTATTCAAAAGACTGTCTACAACTAAATGACAATTTGATGTTAAAATTAACCCTGACTCATACAACGGGTAAAATAACTGACAATAATTGAATTAATTTTTAATAACCAGTATATGAAGCCATTCTTGTCAACATCATTATTATCATGTAAAACAAGATCATTCTGGAAAATCCTAACTGGGCTTTCCCCAAACACTGGAAGTTCATGGAATTCACCACATACAACGTGTCTTTAGATTGAGTTCTTCTGCGACTGTAAACTGAAATCATCACGTCACAATTTCAAACCACATTCTATTTTTTTAAAGACATTTAACCTCTTAAAATTACAACTTATTAGATCACTGATGTCTAATTTGTATATTTTATTCTGGGACGGCTGGTGCAAAACACCCACAATTTTGTTGTACATGAACAATGACAATAAAGGGCTATTCTATTCTATCCCAAAGGAAATCTTAGAACAGTAGAAGTGTAATGCTAATTGCATGTAAAACAGCTGGTTTCAAAGGTAACGACTTGCTGTAACTGGCTATAATGCAGCTTAACCCTAATCGGTTGGTGTGCAGCCTGGTGGATGTTAGTTCTCCTTCTTTGCTATCTGTTTAACTCTCCTGTGTTCTCCTTTACTTAACTCACCCTTCCGTGCCTCTCTGTTCCCCTCTTTCTCATTTCCTACAGACTCATCCACCTCTTACCTCTCCTTTCATTTCTTTTCTGTCCCCTTCACTTTCTTTGCTTCCTTCCTTCTTTTTACTCCTCTTTGATGTTTTATTTTTTATTTTTGAAAGTCTCAAATCTCTACCTCTCAACTCCCCCTTGTGGTGTGTTGTCATTCAGTAGCACATGCAGACACACTGAAAGGTAGACTTGCAGGCAAGCACATAATGCCAGAGAGAGCTGTGGACAAACTCTTCCCTTCATTGTGACGAGGATGTTGAGCAGTAAAAGAGGAGTTAGTGGTTACTGTGGTGAGAATGCAGGTATTAGCATTTGAAAGGAGTCGAATTAGCCATCGTGCCACAATCTGCAGTAAATGACTGGATATCAGGCTAACAGGAGGAGAAAGGGAAGGTGTTGCAACACACAGAAACAAAGATAGGCAAAATGTTTCAGAATAAAAAAGCTGCAGCAAGAAAAGACATAACAGGAGTGTGCTGGAGCGCTTAATTTAAAACAAAAGAAGTTGAGTCATTAGCTCCAAAAATAAGAAGAGAATTGTGGAAAGAGGTGACAAAGAAGGCATGGAGGAGGGATGAGGGTAATAAAAAATGAGAGAGCGAGAGGGGTCAGTGAACCACCACTGCCCCGAAATGACAGAAAGGTCACACAGGAAGAGATGCAGATGTTTGGATGGCAGCAGTCCAAAGGCCACTTTATTTCTTCTCTCCTGTTTTCATCTTCCTCTCACATAAGGTTGACATTCATTTGTTATCTGTCTTTTTATGTGTTGTTAATAACTCACTGATATTAATTACATTTGTACTCATGCCAACTGAGCATGTTTATGGTTTTTCACTGTGAATTTTACATTATGAAACCAGTGTGAAAATGAACAAAGTGGATACGGCAAGTCAACACTAAAGCTGGTGATTTGATGTGTCCATGCTCTATATTTATTTGCACTTATAAATAAAAATAAATACACCCTATAGGAAGAGTATTACATATACTAAGTATAGTTATATTTACACTAAATTAAGTTATTTTAGATATTAAGTAATGTGTTTTTAAACATCTTCAAATTACATTATTTTTCTCAAAATAATCAATCATGTCGTGTCTTTTTCAGAATGTAATTTTGTGAGCATTACAATATTATCTTAAACTTAATCCAGCAGATGTTAAACTGCAGGGCAGAGTCACTGTGGGTGGGCGTGGCTATCAGCAGGAAATATAGAGTGAAGCATAATAAATGTGATTTTCAGCTCAGCTAATACAGAACATTTTTATTTTAATTGTTAATAAATGAAAAATAAAATTGTGTGGTGTGTAATCTCCTGTAGTTTGTCTATTATTGATTTTTTTATATTAGTCAATTACAGACAACAACATAAGATTATACAAGGTCAATGTAAAGCCACTGTTGTGTACTAAATACTACTAATAATAATAATATTACATTATTGAAAAGAATGTAAACAAAAAAGAAGAAATGGTCAGGTTTTTATACAAATAAAAACAGGAAATAAATTTCAGCAACACGCACTGATTAACACGTAGAAAATGTTGGCGATGACACTGAGCAACAACGTCAGGTTTTGGTAATAATTCCCTTATGGATGTTTTTTCAGTATGTTTTCATTTCTTATGTTAAACTGACAGATGAGGCTCTCCTTATCCTTTGCCTGCTTCCTTCTTTTACATTGCAGGCTAAACTTTTGAAATGTAAATGTCTGATTGACTGCTTTTGCAACAAATTCCTAATTAAAACCCCAACGTTCAGAAAGCGTCTCTCAAGCTTTCTAGGAAAATACTAAAGACATCCCAGAGGCATACATTTCAGGATAAGGAAGGAATACAGGGCTTGTCTGTTCAAATCTAAAAATAGACATCAGTGAAAACACACCAAAGTAAAGCAATCTCTCCTTTCATCTCAGGCTCTGCCATAATGCTTCCGGACTGTTTGCATCCACCCTTTACATTAACTTGAGGCCACATTTGGTTGTTCTCGCTGAACAACCTGAGCTTGTTTTGTGTTCATAGGAAACTGTAGCTGTGTCCATTTTATGGACAGGTCTATCTGCAATGACCTCAGCTGGTCTTTTTCCTGGTGGTTTGCACATCTGTATTGTGAATAAACATCTGGTCTTTCAGGTTAAACTGATGTGAGGCAAGCCTACGCTGGCTCTGCGTTCACTGCTTTAAAATCAGCTACGGTATTCAATATATGTGGAAACATGGTGACATTAGCAGGTAAACAAGCCTCTGTGAGTTATCATTGCAGAAGATTAGTCTCATTTTTCCAACCAGTTTGACCGATGAGTGATGTGGAGATGATGGAATTGGAAAAAGTTGTTTATAACAGGTTCAGTACATTAACACAGAAAATCCTGACGATGATTTAGATGGGATGGCAGCTCTGAGCTCTGAGCTGAACAGGTGCAGGCGCACACAGCACTTTCTGATTAGCATCTATAAGAAAGTATTTGGCTGAATGAATGCAGTTTAATCAGCTCGTTGCTAAAGCATGACTTTCATTTTTTATTAATATTTTTATATAATTTGTTGTTATTAATAATTTTAAAATGTATTCAAATTTTAAATTTAAAAATCTACATTTAGCCCTGTATTTCTGAGCTCATGAATAAAGTTTTGTTTGCTTGTTTGATTTTCACATGATTGCCTATAACAACATATGATTTATAAAACATGAAGCCTGATGTTAAATTACTATAAAGTTTATATTTTAATAGTAGTATAAACTTATACTAGTATAAAATGACCTCATCTATTTATCATTGATGAGAAAAAATGTCTGTAGAATAATTATTTTTACTTTTATATACTTCACAGTTCTTAAACAGGCAGTGTGTGTGTGTGTGTGTGTGTGTGTGTGTGTGTGTGTGTGTGGAGGTGGAGGTGGGGTAGGGGGAGCAGCTTGCTCTGTCACCACACCCCGGAGTAAATCCAAACAGCAGTACACAAAATGTCAGTCTCAATAAAAACATATTTGTATTAATAAATAAAGTTTATAAACCCCACAGAGATGTGACTGAACTCCAAACACGCTCTGTAACACTGTGGCATTCTAGTGTTTCATGGTCAGTCCCATCCATCCATCTGCAGAAAGCTGGCACTGCCTGAAGAGGAGCAGGACGAGGCAGTGGATTGCTGGTCATTAGCTGTAGCCCAGGATTAGCCTGAGTGGAGCAGCTAGCTGCAGCTCAGATGAGCCTAATTAGATCTTTCTATCTGAACACATCCATCTTCAGCTCATCCCTCCTCCCTCACTCCCCCCTCTCCAAATAAATTGCTCTTTATTACTCTATCATTCAGGTTATTGCCTATGAAATAATGAGACACTCCTGGTCAGGGCCAGCATAATTGATTTTTTTTTCTTTTTAGTTTGTGTGTGTGTGTGTGTGTGTGTTATTAGCTAACCGGGGATTGCTTAGGAGATTACCAAGAGGAATGACAGATGAAGAAATAAAAGCGATACAAAGGCTGCAAATACAGAACCTGTCCAATACAAAAATATTTAAACTTGTAGCTTTTCAGTAAAAATGCTTAAAAAAAAAAACCCACGTATGGATACAGTCGTATGATATGTTTTACTCCAGACTCACTGGTTTTTACAAAGGTGTGGACACAGTGTACCAGTGAGAGTGGGCTGGAATATGAACTTCTCAAATATTCCTCTACTGATCCTTCACTCGTCCCCCCCCGACACACACACGCTCACACACACTCATGCACTCACGCACACACTCACGCACTCACACACACTCACACACACACACTCACGCACTCGCACACACACACACACACACACACTGAGATCACAGACGATACACACGGCCTGAATAGGAAGGAGGGGCTGCAGTATAAATGTTTCATTCCTCCTGAATGGCAGGTTAAATGAGGATACGATAATACTGCCGACAGTAATGGCAACTTTAATTTCCTTTTCCTATTGTGGAGATTTATGTAGAGAAATTAAATTCCAGCAGCTCGCAGGCCTCAATAATCATTATACAGTGCAGAGCGCAAAAAGGAAAAGGGGAAGTGTTTTCATGGTCACAATATATAAAAGAAGCAGGTTAAACACCAGGGGAAAGAAAAGGTAATCTGTGAGGGCTTAATAAACACAAAAGACATTACAGAGATGTTCAAAAAAGGTTTTAGAGCACTGAGTAATATTGAGATGTGTCATCAGCTCAAACAAGAGTAACTGTGTCCTGCTCTGTGATATGTGAGCCGCCAAACACTGAAAAAATCTGTCAATCAGCTTTCCTTCTTTTTTAGTAAAGAGGAGACAATCGTGCTGTGTGTTACAGCATCATTTGGAGAAAAACATAGAAACATTTTTTTAAAACACGCTCTGATTTTACAACATTAGGGACCTCACTGATGAGGGCTGATGTGCTGGAACCTTGCCTTCATGGCCAGATGTCACTGATATATTAGTCTCTAATTTGAAAATTAGCTTTGCTCTGCATCGGGACAAAATATTAAGTGTACCTTGTACAGTATGTAGACCACTGTGCAAAAACACACTTCCACTATAATCAATGGAAACAGTTACACTGTGTCTGAGAGCTACACATGCTCAATATGTGATGTGCAAATGTGACCTGCTGTGTGTTCATTTAACTTTGTAACACAAAGCTCGTGTTTCACACGTATGTGTTTGTTCTAAAGTTACAACAAAATCCCAAACAGGAGATTCAAACCCAGTGAGGTCAGGACTGCTAATCACTCAAACGATAAAATGCACTAAACATCTCTGGTCCGCATGTGTTGTGAAACCACAAGCTTAGATTTGCTACTTTCTGATGTGCTATTCATGTCAAGCTCCTATTCACCTTTTGGCAGCCACTCAGTCATGAAGCTCAGAGCTTTTTTTGAGCGATGACAAATGTGAGGATAGTGGTATTTGTGAGCATCGACACTGTGTGTGTGATAAAGAGTTGTGAGTCCAACTGTCACACTGCGCTGTGCCTACAGGGGGTTAAACTGCTGCATTCAGCTTGGCTGCTCATCCCTCATTTATTAAAAACAAACCTTATCAGATGACAAGCGTCATTGAAGTTTCACATTGATAGCCTAATCTCCACTCACAGCAGCTGCCCGTGTGTGTGTGTGTGTGTGTATGCAGTGATCATACACTCACTGGCTACTTTTTAGTTACATCTGTTCACCTGCTGGCAGCTCAGTGCAGTTAGGTTTGTTCACACTACAGTTCAAACATCATTGTGTATTTATGCGACTTTGAATATAACAGGGTTTGTGCCAGGGTAATCTGAGTATTTCAGAAACTACTGACCTACTTGAACTTTTCCACACAATCATCTCTAAGATATACAGACAATGTTCAGAAAGAGAGAAAATATCCAGTAAGTGGTATTTCCCTGGGCAAAAACACTTTGTTGATGGCCAGACGTCTTTGACCTGACAGGAGGACATCAGTGATCACCTGTTACAACCAAAGTATGGAGAAGAGTACCTTTGAACACACAACACGTCAAACCTTGAAGCAGGCAGGTTAAAGCAGCAGACCTCACCAGGTGCCACTCCTGTCAGCCAAGGACAGGAAACTCAAGTTTCAAGTCACACACGCTAACTAAATAGACAATAAAATGTTGCCTAGACCAATGACTGTCTTTGATTTTGGTGGCAAAATTTCGATAGTAGAGTTAGAGTTTGCCATAAATACCATGAAAACACGAGTCCATGCAGTTTCATATTAACAGTTCAGCTATGATGTGAGGGGGGTTTTCTTGGCACTGTTTGGGCCCCTTAGTACCAGCAGAGCATTGTTCAAATGCCACAGCCTATCATAGTGTTGTTGCTGACCATGTCCATCCCTTTCTGACCATTATGGCTGTTTCCAGAAGGATTACATGGCATGTGGCAAAGCTTACATCATCTCAAACTGGTTCTTTGAACATAATGAGCTCACTGTACTCAAATAGCCTCCAGAGTCAGTTCAACAGAGCACTGAAACAGGAGATTTACATCAGTGACACGCAACTGACAGATCTACAGCAACAGTATGATGCTATCATGACATGATGGACCTAAATGTCTGCAGCATCCTGTTGAAGTGTTATTTCCCTGTTATGAAGGATTAAAAGCAGCTCTGAAACCACAAAGGATGCCAAAGAAGTACCAGTGTGATATGCCTAACATAAGGGGCTCCTAAGACTGACATTCAAATATTTTCTTGCAGCACTTCATCCATAGAAAATGCTCATGCTCGCACTGAGAGATTTTTGTTACATCTACCTTGTGTATTTGAAACTATATCAGTTAATTTTTGTTGTACTTTTAAAAATGAAGGTTTTGTTAAGTTATCTCTGTGGACTTTCTCACCTTTGTCCCCCTGTTGTCCATAAAGCCACGGTACAGCTGAAACTGTGGAGACAGAATTTTCTTTGGAGAAAATTGCTCCATAACTCGCCTGCAAAGAAAAGACTGTTGCCTAACCTGTTTCATAAATTTCCTCCACACGTGTCCAGGTTAGCATACTGTTGACAGAAAATGATATTGAAGACTTTTCTCTAAAAAAAAATATTTCAGCCTTTTTGCATTTAATTTTGGGTGAATACCACAAAATCCACAAATAGGAGAGTGATAGGGGTGCATTTGCTTCGGAGAAGTTTTGAACTAAACAAAATATTTTTTAGCAGGTTAGTGAGTCACCAGTTGCTTCTGTTTGTTCTTTGATGACAAAAGTCAAGATGAAATTTTGCCTTACACATGAGGGCATAACAAGGTCCCGTCTCCCAGCATTTACACACATGTACACAAGACTTCTATTTGCATTATTCGCCGGTTTGATCCAGTCATTCAAGCTTCTTTTACACTAGCATCTACCTGAGTCAACTTCACTCAGTTTTGGTTATTATCCATTGCAACTGAGTGCCACTGAATGTGAGTAGGGTCATTACACAACACAGCCGAAAGTCCCATGAAGTCATTTGATTTCCTCAGTGCCAGGTTTCAATAGTTTTGTTTAGATTTTTGTGAAGGAGCCTCTCTCATGACTCATCGACTGACGCGGATGATCTGATATCGTCGTGTTGGTGTTGTTCCCAGATCATCATGAAAATGTTGTTCCAGGTTCAACATTGCAAGTGACCAATCACATTGTTGTGACGTTATTCTTTTGCGCGCCAAGCCATTCGTGCATTTATGAAATTCCAATGTTGCAAGGACAATATCAATTCTGCTTGCCGTTTATTAAAGGGTTACGGTCAGGGTCAGGGTCCGTTGATCGGCGGACAGATGCGGTTTCTCGCAGCGTAAGTACAGTTTTTTGTTTTACGGCGCTTTTTCCCGAAGTCGCAAAAGTATGACGTCACAACATTCTGATTGGTCACTTGCAATGTTGATCCTGGAACAACATTTAGTATGATGATCTGGGAACAACACCAACACGACGATATCAGATCGTGTGAGTGACGCCTTCGACTGGCCAATCAGTGGCACGCACATGTTTACATTACATTTTGGGATTGACTCGGACTGTGGGGAGGTAAAGGTATTAAAAAGTACCTAGTACCAGATACTATCACCTAATGGAAAACCCTAAAAATCAAGTCAAGTTAAGCCAAATTATGCCGATTAGGTACTAATAAAAAAGGGCTATCAGTGCCTTCAATTCTTCTCTTGCACAGCACATTAAAGTGAATGACTTCACATTTATCTCAGCCAGATCAACACAGTCTAATGATGCCAGCTCTTCATCGGACATTTAAATTAGAGGCTTAGAGAAAAGGATCAGTAGAGTGGGGATAGTTTAAAACAATAAAACGGAATAAACAAAAAAAGTCCTTATCTCCCTAAAATAATATTGTTCTTGGTATTCATGAACACAGAATGTTGGATTTGTCAGTCCACAATGGGAAAAAGGACGGAAAATTTAAGGGTTTACATAAGCATCTGTCCAAGAAATCACCCTAGATGGTTCTGTGTGGTACTCAAAGTTACTGCCTTCATTTGGCTCAACAGGCGATCCTGATTATTTGTCACCAACCTGATGACTGTCTTTGTGTACAACACACATGTGTGAGTGTAGTCTGTGGTTTGCTCCAATTTCCTCATAAATGTAACCTAAGCTGCAATCAGAAGTTCACATTGTTCCTCTTCACAGCTAGCTCTATTAAAAGCACCTGAGGGCGCTGAACACCTCTCGCTGACCCTTCAGATCTGAGTCAGAAGACTAAAGTGTTAGGATGAAAGGTTATTCCATGGAAAATTACAAAAAGAAAAAAATTAATCAATGTCAGCAACTTGGATGAATGAGCTAAGGAATGTTTGAGAACTGGGAAGCATGATGAGGCCACTGCAGGTTTCATCATATTAAATAACTGAAAGGAAATGCATCTGTTTGGTACAAATAGAGCTAACTGCATCAAATGTAGTGGGCCTTCATAGTTTTAACAGGCTACAAATTTAACAACACTAAAGTAGACTAAACAGTCACTAAACATTGCAGTGACTACAAAATGAGAATTTGTTAAGCATTTTTGTTTTATCAATGAATCCATGTATTATTAATAACTGTGTTACCTATGCTATTTGTGTGGCGTTAGTTGAATAAAAGTTGTGATGACACTTCTCATTCAATTGGTTTGGTATTAAATACCTGCACTACTAACCATGAGTCTCCTCTGGGTTTTGCCCTAATGAAGCATTATCACCTACACCAGGACCATCATAAGGGTTATATCCCCAAGCAAGTATTTTACATGAAATAGTTCCCCTCCAGTGTGCATACTGGGAATAGAGCAGCTGCTTGAACTAAGCATGTTTTAAAAGAGCACATGCACCTCTGTCAGGTGATATTCAGAAAAGTTCATGCCTGCAGTGCAAGTGTGTTCTGATCCAGAATCATGTATGTTGTTGCTGGGTTTGGCTCCTCCTTGGCCTAGGACTAACCTGGACATGAGATGAGGCGCTCCCACTCCCACTCCAACCACACACATGACTCTATTTATCAAATTGTAGTTCCATAGCCGTTTGGTTTCCATGTCATGAGTCTAGCATCTTCACCTGTTTCCTCTGTGTTGGCAACAGAGTTGGCAGATGGCCCCGCCCCTCCCTGAGCCTGGTCTTGCAGCAGGTTTCTTCCTGTTAAAAGGGAGTTTTTCCTTCCTACTGTCCCACTTGGGATTTTTCTCTGTTTTCTTTGTGCCACTGAACATGGCCAAATGGGACTTTGGGAAAGCCATTGTTACCTATCTGCATAAACACGTAGGACAAGCTCAGATCCTTCCAGTTGCCACTAAAGTGCAGGCAATATTAGATTTCCCAGCTTCTTAAACACACTGGGAGCTGCACCGCTGGTTGTTACCGGTCATTCTTTAAGAGTTTTTCTGAAGTAGTTGGCCCAAGTAACCAGCCAGCCCCAAGGTGCCTCCATGTGGACAGAGAATTGTCGGTTTGTTTAAGAGGTGACCAAAGCTCTCCTCTGCAGCGATGCTGTGCTTGCTGCTCCTTACTTCACAGTGCTCTGGGAGCTGGTGCAGTGCTCCTGCAGGGAGCATGACTTTAAACACCCCATTTGTTATTTCTCAAAAAAGTTTTAAAAAGTATCAACTTCATTATAGCTTAATCGAGAAAGAGACCTACTAGTATTGCAACATTTTGACGTGAACCTTGGCTCCAGCTCAGCTCCCAGTTGGGAGACACCAACAAACAGCCAGCATTTTCGTTTGAGTGTATTTGTGTGACTATTAGTGAGAAGTGTGGACTATGTTGTGTGTACTTGTGGTATGTGTATCAGTTTGTTTTAAATTATTTTGTAAACAGGTAATTGTGAAAATCACACGGTATATATTGAGGACTGCAGCAGTAGTAGAAATGAAAATAATATTTTGCTGAACCTTTTTTTCTGGTGTTTATTAGTTCGTAGCCTAGGTTAGAGATTTGTCTCTTTGTCTTTGATTTCGGGTTAGGAGGGACTCGGGAACATTAGAGACTTTTGTTTGCTGTTTTTGTATTGCTTACTACTGAAGCTAATAAACTGCTGCGTAGCATTTTCAGTTGTTGTGTTACTGGCGGTTTGCTAGGTGTGGCTGGAGTGGGAAGCCTCGTGTTATCTCCAGGTTACCCCTAGGACAAATTAGTCTAGTCCAAACAGACTTGATGTCCAGCAAATTGTGCAGTTCTTTTACAGTGTGGGACATAAACAATATGCCATGGTCAGTTAGAGCAGCGGTCCCCAACCCCTGGGCCTCAGACCGGTACCGGTCCCTGAGTCGTTTGGTACCGGGCTGCGAGAGTTGAGGCTCAGGTGTGAAATGTATGGTTTTCAGGGTTTTTATCGGTTTTCAGCATTATTTTGTTATCGTTTTTATTGTTAACCCGGTTTTCCTGGGTCTTTTCATGTGTGTTATGAATAAATGTTATTTTTTTCGATACCGGTACTAGTTTTATTTTGTTGTATTATCCGCGACACCTTACGATCAGTCCGTGAAAATATTGTCGGGCATAAACCGGTCCGTGGCGCAAAAAAGGTTGGAGACCGCTGAGTTACAGTGTCTTCTTAATTACAAGACAGGAGATGACCGGAAACAGTGCCCATCCTACGCTCTTTGCAGAGATACTATGCAGAGGCACTGCTTTGTTGCATAATTGGCTAGGAGTCTGCGTGCACTCTGGTGAAATGCCCCAGTCAGGTCCATGTCATTTTTGCACTTTTGGAATGGGCAGTTGATTTTCTAACTACCACTCTGAGCAGGATGCACATCACCCCTCTTATATCCAAGCCAGTATAGTTTTATCATATTCCATGTGGCCGTCTATTAAGTTATAATAAGCTACCTGGAAAATTAATTCCTGATGGCTTTTCAGCACCAACAGCTGGGTCTTTTCCTCTCCTGTACAAGTGTCACGACTCACAATCATTGTGCTTGTCTTTATTTTTTGTATAGTGTTGTGCCATTGCCAGAGCATGATATCGATCAGTGACTTTTCAGCACTTTTACCACTTAAACCTTTCATACTCATTTTAGTTTATGGGCCATATACAGACCAATTCAAAAAAGAAAAATGTCTACATGGCTTGGTGCTTATTTTAGTGGGGCATGGTGGCCTATGGTTAATGTCTTTTTCAGTAAGAAGGCTATAAAACTGACTAAGACTCAATCAAATTACAATTACAACTTACAGAGTTCGAGTTAAAAGCTATAAAAAAAGGAAACATTCTTCCTCTGTAAAATACAATGAAATGTAAAACAACATTAACAACGAAAAACAACAAACTAAAAACGACAAACTATGATTTTCTTTTTTGTACTTGCCACATTTCTGAAAGCCAACCTGGATTTGCCAGGCTGGTTCTGCCCTAATGTTTGATGCAGTTTTATGGGGGAATTTCTAAATGTTCAAAATTTCAAAGCAAGTGTGTTTGTCTCCGCGGGAAAATGGACACACAAAATCCATTCACCATTTAATTCCAATCCAGCTTATAGTTTAACAGGGACATACTGGACAGACGCACAGTAGCAAAGCCTTTACTTTGACTCTTCATCTGTTGTTTTTTTGTTGTAGAACTTATCTGTTCTCTTCAGTGTGATTGTTATTTAATAAATCACTGCAGATATTTGCTGACACAGCTTCCAGCACTTTTTGGAAGCATCCATACAAACTCCGTTTAGCATGAACCACACCAAGCTTTTGCACCTGATAATATGATATGTGGGCTGCTTTCTCCTTGTGAAACCTAACAGTCCGCTTCAAAGCAACCACATGGTGTAAACCACAGCATTGGTGACAATAGCACAGTTCTTGTGTGTTCCTATGCATTGCCCTTTCTGTGAGACCTATTACCAAAAGCTGTGGAAATTAGCCTCCTGTAATGCTGTTTTCCTTAGAAGTCAGATTTTTGGGGACATGAATAATGTTATTCCCATTTTGACTGTGCTGTAGTAGTAAAATCAGAAAAGCAAAGGAAAACTAAACACTGCTGCAACATGTTTATGGATAAAGCCTGGTCAGGACTCTGTGTGTGACGCTTATTTAGCGAGTCACAAATACAAGTTTTACAATTTTAGACATGTTTACATGCCATGCCATCCTGGATTGTTAAGTTTGGGTTCATAGAGTATAAAACACACAAGAAAAGTGGTCCTGAAGGCAAAGCACTTATCATGTTTCTATTAAAAAAATAGTTCCCAGCAAACATGTCTGTGCAGGCCCATAGTGGGTAGCTGTGGGTGAACTTAAACTGGATCTTGTTCCTCCCATTCAGCTGACAGGACGAGCCTTACTCTTTGCCGGTATTTGTTGGCTGCAGCTTTCCTAGCTGCCTCTTCATGGTTCCCATTTGCCATTTGGATTCCAACATATTTGTATAATCAAAGTCTGCAGTGTTGCCCTCTGGAAGGAAAATCTCTTCAGTTCTGATTATCCCTCTCCATTCACAGGGATGGGTGGATAAAAAGTTTGTGATTCCGATTCCATTATCAATATCACTTGTTGATTTGATTCCTTATCAATTCTCTTGGGTTCTCACTGGCTCTGCTTTCAGAGTCACCACCATTGAATGCTGTGGGTATTTCCCCTCTTTAACGTGATCTGTGTTAACGTCCATACTCACGTAATGCAGTTCGTTATTTAATTCCGCCCAGGAGGAAGTAATTCATTATACTACTTGTTAGATTATTTTCTAATTTTTCTGTAAAATGACTTGAAATGCAGTGTCTCAGAATTATCATTTAACATCTTGTACATGATCCATGATCTTGTACAGTTCCAGACATTCCAGGATCCATAGATAGATTTCTTTTAGATTTCTTTTTGTCAATCCAGGCGGTGCACAGGTTGGTCAGTCTCGTTTTTGAGTCTCGAGAGACTGATTTATCTAGTAACTGGTGCTTTGCCCCTCTGGTGTTGTTGCCAATTCCTTTCTGGGCCCCGCTCATGTATTGAGGCATGTGCCTGTTCATCAGCTGCTATGATGCCTGATAGGTGCACCCATGTTTTATTTTGGCAGAATGGTCAGTAGTTGTTTGGGAGTAGTCCATTCTTGGGATCCTTGGAGATTAGGACTGTCCGGCCTCCAGTTGGCCATTCTGGGTGCGTTTCATCCATTAGTCCAGATAATGTCAGGGCCTCAAGTTGTCCCACTCTTCATACTATAGACTCTTTCTTGGATGTCTGCCACTGTTATGGTTCCTGGATCCTATTCAGTGAGGTTGCTGTGGTCTGTTCTTAGTCCACTAGCCACTGAAGATCATCATTATGTGTTGCATCCTTCTCCAATATGCTCTTCCAGTATCACGCCGTCTCTAGCGTTAGTTTTTCTCATATGCGTCCCTGTTATTGTAAATCTCTGGGGGTTCAATGGAAAACATCTGGGTAATTCTCCTGGCTTCTGTCTCTCTGGTATTGCTCAAGCAGTTAGTTTTAAGGGATACCTCAAGTGTGAGTCTTTGGCTTGTACTTCTTAGGTATCCCTTTCTTCATCACACTGTTCAGATAGTTGGCTAACTACCCCTGCTCCTACGTTTTCCTGCAGTGTGTCCACAGTATACCTGCACCCATTATCCCTGTGTACAGCGGGCAAGCATAGTTTCTATTGGGCCTGTACATTTGATCCCAGCACAGGCTGACTAATAAAGTCTCCCAGTGGACAGCATATTGTAGTCTATTGTACCAGTGTGAAATGTGGGGCCCATGTTTCCCCCACTGTAGGCACCCCTAACAGTGCCCATACACGGCCTATGATTTCTGGGTTTCTCTTTTCTCTTAATCCTCATTGCCTCAACCATTTATGTTTGTCATGGTCTGGGTGAGTCGCCAGTGTTTTTCTGTGATGTCCCTGTTTCCTCCCCTGGGTGGAGCATTCCTCACTGCACCTGCCACAGTCACCTGCTGCAGATCCTGGTTAATCTACAGGTAGTATTTAAGACCAACATCTGAAAGCTGTTCAAGCAGTACTTCCCTGTGTTTTTGTTTCTTTGTGTCACCAAATAAAGTTGTGAGAAACCTCACCATTGCTTCCCGTACTTGTATCCACATCTAGGTCCACGTCCACGTACTGGTCTCTGGCCCTGTAACATTACTGGCATTCTGCAATGACAAAAACACAAAAAATCATGCATCATGAAGACAGTAAATGGATGAAGCCTACCCATATTATAATTTTTACATTAATCAAAATGTTGTTGTTTTTTAAGTTCTTATTGTTTTACAGATTTTATATTCTAATAAACAAGCATGTACCTCTACACAGTGTTGTTAGAAGGTGGCACTTGTAAGACACATTCCTCAGACAAATGGTTGCTATTTTTTAATTGTTTATTACAGAAGTCCAACTAAAATTGTTTTCAGATAATTTTACAGGTTTGTGTAAATGCAGACAAACAGTGGTCCCTTGGGAAATCAAATCTTCAAATAGAAGAAAATAGCCAGCACCTAATATTTCTCTGCAGAACAACATTTGCCTGCTACTGGTTTTAGCTGACTGGTATATACATATTTCTGCAAATGATGGCATGCAGTTGTTATTATTTCTAATTATTATTATTTCTAACCTGTTTACATCAACAATGTCACAAGTGAATCACACTGAGTTAGACTGAAAGTAGTTCTGGCCTTTGAGTCTTCTGTTATCCGAAGATCAAAGTTCACATTAGTGACGACGAAGTCTACGTTTTGGAGTGGACTTGTTGTTTTTTTGAAGTGTAAATGTAAATGTGTTCGGCCCTTGATTACCAGACACTGAAATTTATCTTCACATATTTTACTGCATCCTGTGTTATGTGTGGATGACAGGTCAGTGAGTAATGATACATGAAATACCCCTCCACAACAACATCTGTGGTGTAGGCCACTTCAGAGTTTAACACATTTTTTTTCCGTTTGTCTTACTGAATGTTCACTCTTTAACCTAGCTTTTTATCTTAACTGACTTTTCGGAAACATCATCACTGGCTCGCTTTCACCACAATCATCAGATTTGCTTTCACACCTTGGGGCCCACTTAAGTAACATCCACGGAGAAATGTAAACCGTAATCAGCACCTAACATTTCTCACCAGTGACACACACACACACACACATACACACACACACACAGAAACACACACACACACACACACACACACAGAGAAACACACACAAACACACACACACACACACACAGAAACACACACAGAAACACACACACGCGCACACACACACAGAAACACACACACGCGCACACACACGCACACACACACACAAACACGCGCACACACACACACACAAACACGCGCGCATACACACACACACAAACACGCGCACACACACACACACAAACACGCGCACACACACAAACACACACACAGAAACACAAACGCGGAAGCACACTAAGTCAAAACCACCTGCTAATACCACAAAGAGGACGTTAGCCAACAGCAGCACTGATACTCATCAAGCCTGCCCACTCATTAACCACACACGCACACAGAAAGCACACAGAAAGTGTGTGTGTGTGTGTAGGGAAATTTCTACATATGTAGAAGAGGTTTAAATAAATAAATAGCTGTTTTCAAGTGTAATAAAGGCGTTCTTAAAATTTGTGAGACTTCTATGAATGCCTTTGTAACTGGAAGACATTTAGCAGAGCCTGCTCTCAAGTGACGCCACAGGGACAGATTCTAGACTACAGAAGGCTTTGGCCTGCAGGACACCCCTGCATTAAAGGCCTTGTCATCGTTCCCTTAAACCACAGAGACCGTTATGTTTCACCTTCATGGCCTGACTGTCTTCTTCTAAAATTGTCCTCTAGTTCTTGCAATGATCAAGAGTCTGACATGTTACAAGCTCTTGCTGTTGTAATCCTTTCACTTGGCTTCTTGGCACAATGAACCCTGAATGTCTCCTCTCCAGTCATCTTGCTCAAACTGCAGGTCTCCAGAGGAGACATTCTGAGTGTGTATGAGGGTGGTGCTAAAGGACAAAGTCCATGACCTCTACAAAGTTCAGCAGCATGCTTGACTGCTCTGCTGCTTTATGTATAAAAATATGATCCCCATTTAAACATTTACATAATGGTCAGCTTCTGCTCTAATTGCCAAGCCAGTGTACACACACACACACACAATGTACTATGGGGTTGGTTTCTCAAAGCTGTTGTCTGGAGACCTACTCATCCATGAATGTTTGATAGATATATTTTTCCAAAGAAAAGTGTCTCCCTTCATAATTTAGCAGCAGACCTGAGGATGGGAGGAAGGGTGACCAAGAGAAGAGAAAAGCATCCATTTGCAAATTTCTATCATTTGTGGAACTTCCAGCTCAAATGCCATTTTTCCCCTCACAGCTGTCTATGTATTTACAAGCGTGTGTGCAGAATATATTGGCTCAGATTCCACGTGACATGTTGCTAGCTAAATGAGAGAATTGTAAAAAACTGACAGACAGCAACTGTTGTTAAATGTCTCAGCCGATGCCTTGCAACCTGTATGTATGTCATTCACAGATACTCACAGAACATGGAACATTGCACTGTACTGAGAGCAGACCAAATAAAGGATTTTTATTAGTTAGGTAGAAAACCACAGCAGAGGATATTTTAGGAGGAGTGTCTGGGAACGTAAAGGGACTGCTGCTCAAATCATAACACGTGTATTATGGAAACAATTATACTCCATTAATTGGGCTGAAGATTATAAACTACTACAACAACACCTGCTCAAAGTAAAATCAGACTTTGTTTTGTCCACTATTCACCATTTAAGTGACCCGAAGAAAACCGTTAAAAAAGGAAGAGTCACACGTTGCTATACCTTACATTAGATTGTAACACATCGCGTCACTTTTAGTAATCAAAACATCACCTTGTTTTTTCCAGTTGTCTCCTTGATGAGTGAATTCTTGCCCAGAAATGGTTTGAAACCAGTTTATGCAGGAGATCGGACAAAAATGACAATGGAAGAGGATTTATGATTGTCTCTAATTTATGTGACAGCATTGAGCACGCTGAGGTCAGTCTAGAAACAACATTTCACCACTGAGACCACAGTAACATTGCCTGTGATAAAACAATCTGTGAGACTAACACTAAGCTAGCAGTGAGCAACCTCGGGGTCTACAGTGCCATTCCACAGTGCACGCCAGCCCCAACCAACCAGCCAAAGTTAGAGTTCCAGCAGAAAACAACCGCTGAGATGAACATTCTTGTAGGATTGTACGTCTCGCCCTATAATCTCTCCAGTGTTGCTCAATGAGGGGCTCATTCTGGCAGCACCTGCCTCTCCACAACATTAGATTAGATTAGATGAAACTTTATTAATCCCTCGGGTGGGTTCCTCCGGGAAATTCAGTTTCCAGTAGCAAAGCACCGAAAGAAGTTGCATGTTACAGATACATTAAGGGGAATGAGAGTAAGGATATAAGCATAAATACACCATATATACACATATACACATATATAGATACAGAATATACAATATGGATAAATAGGATTGCTCATTTGAGTGAGTATGTTGCACAGTGATTATTGCACAGTCAAATATAAGAAAAAAGACAAAACAAAAAACAAATATTGCAAATATTGCAAATATTGCACAGTGTAGAAAAGCACCTACAACTCAGTTGTTCCCGCCCTCCCTTGTCCCCCTGTTTCTCCTCCCTCTCCCCTCCAGTGAGGAGTTAAACAGTCTGATGGCGTGTGGGACAAAGGAGTTTTTAAGTCTGTTGGTTTTTGACTTGGGGAGAAGCAGCCTGTCGCTGAATAGGCTCCTCTGATTGTTTACGACCGTGTGCAGAGGATGCCCGGCATTGTTCATAATGTCCATCAGTTTCTTTAAGGTCCTCTTCTCTGCCACTGTCACCAGAGTGTCCAGCTTCATGCCGACCACAGAGCCAGCCTTCCTGATTAGTTTCTCCAGTCTGGATGAGTCCCTCTTTGCTGTGCTGCTCCCCCAGCACACCACGCCATAGAAAAGGACTCCTGCGACCACTGACTGGTAAAACATCCTCAGAAGCTTCCTGCAGATGTTGAAAGACCTCAGCCTCCTGAGGAAGTACAGTCGGCTTTGGCCTTTTTTATACAGGTTCTGCGTGTTGCATGACCAGTCCAGTTTGTTGTCCACCCACAGCCCGAGGTACTTGTATGTGTTGACCACCTCCACCTCCTCTCCCTCTATCTGTACTGGCAGTGGACCTGGTCTGGACCTCCCGAAATCCACAACCAGTTCCTTGGTCTTTGTAGTGTTGAGTTGCAGGTGGTTTGTGTGACTCCATGTGACAAAGTTCCTCACCAGACTTCTGTACTCCTCTTCCTGGTCATCCCAGATACACCCCATGATGGCCGTGTCGTCTGCAAACTTCTGAATGTGGCATAATTCAGAGTTATAGCAGAAGTCAGAGGTGTACAGGGTGAAGAGAAGTGGGGACAGCACAGTTCCCTGTGGTGCTCCTGTGCTGCTGACCACAGTGTCCGACGTGATGTCCTTCAGCCTGACGTACTGTGGCCTGTCGGTGAGGTAGTCGGAGATCCAAGCGACCAGGCAGGGGTCCACCTGCATCCTGTTTAGTTTCTCCTGGAGCAGACAGGGTCGGATTGTATTAAAGGCACTGGAAAAGTCAAGAAACAGGATCCTGACCGTGCCTTTTCCCTTGTCCAGGTGTGAGTGGGCTCTGTGTAGGAGGTACAGGATGGCATCCTCCACACCGACATCTGCCTTGTAGGCGAACTGTAGTGGGTCCTGGGCATGTTGTACCTGTGGTCGGAGGAGATTAAGGAAGAGCTGCTCTAGAGTCTTCATAAGATGTGACGTCAGTGCCACCGGTCGGAAGTCATTCAGCTCATTGGGCCGGTTCCTTTTGGGGACCGGGACGATGCAGGATGTCTTCCATAGGGCGGGCACTCTCCCCAGTCGCAGGCTGAGGTTGAAGACTCGTTGTAGCGGCTCCCCAAGTTCAGCAGCACACGCCTTTAGCATCCTAGGACACACCTTGTCTGGGCCTGCTGCCTTTCTGGGGCGAAGCTTCCTCAGTTGTCTCCTGACCTGATCCACTGTGACACTGGGAGATGATTGGAAGGGGGGGAGAGAGGCTGTCGTGCTGTTTAGAGAGGGGTTGGAGAAGGAGGAGGGGGGGAATGTCATAGTGTCAGGGAGGGGGGGAAGCGAGGGAGGTAGGAGAGTAGGGAGAGGGCTCTGTAGTAAAGGTGAGGGTGAGGGTGGGGGGGTTGTGGGCTGGTCAAACCTGTTGAAGAAGTTGTTGAGTTCGTTTGCCTTCTCCACAGTCCCCCCCACTGTGCTTTTCTTGGTGTTGTGGCCTGTGATGGTTTTCACACCATTCCAGACCTCCCTCATATTGTTCCTCTCCAACTTCTGCTCCACCTTCCTCCTGTAGGTGTCCTTTGCTTCCCTCAGGCAGCGTTTCACCTCCCGCTGTGCTGCTTTCATCTCCTCCTTCACTTTGCTCCTGAAAGCCTTCTTCTTCATGTTGAGGACAGCTTTGACTTCCTGTGTTACCCACGGTTTGTTATTAGGATAACACTGTACTGTCTTAGCAGGGGCGACCGTGTCCACACAAAAGTTGAGGTAGTCCGTCAGACAGTGTGTCGCCCCCTCTATGTCCTCACCATGTGGGTTCAGGAGCACATCCCAGTCTGTGGTGTCATAACAGTCCCTCAGAGCATCCTCCTTTTCTGGGGTCCATCTCCTGATGGAGCGTGTTGTGACAGGCTGCCTTTGGACGAGGGGTGTGTATTGTGGCTGTAGGTAAACCAGGTTGTGGTCTGACTTCCCTAGTGGGGGGAGGGGGGTGGCTCTGTATGCATCTCTCACATTAGCATACAGTAGGTCAATTGTCCTGTTGCTCCGTGTGGGACAATTCACAAACTGGTGAAAAGCAGCCAGAGTAGAATCAAGTGTGGCATGGTTAAAGTCTCCAGATATAATAATGAAAGCCTCTGGGTTTTGTGACTGTAGTCTTGCTGTAACTGTGTGTATTTCCTCACAGGCAGCTGTTGCGTCGGCCCTCTGAGGGATGTAAACACACACACAGATCACATGACTAAACTCCCGAGGTAGATAATATGACCGCAAGCTAACAGCTAGCAGCTCCAGGTCCGAACGACATACAGATACTTTAACGGAGACGTGGCCGGGGTTGCAGTATCTGTTGTTAACGTAGACAATGAGTCCCCCACCTCTGCTTTTTCCGCTGGCCTGTGTGTCCCTATCGGCTCTCACGGATGTGAAACCGCATAGGTCTACGTTAGCCTGCGGCGTTAGCTCGGTTAGCCACGTCTCCGTGAAGATAAACAAACTGCACTCACGGTAGAGTCGGTGGTTGTTCAGAGCGCACAGTTCATCAATCTTATTCTGTAACGAGTTCACGTTGCCCATGATCACTGTCGGGATTGATGGTTTGAATCGCCTCCGGTGATCCGCTTTCCTCGCTCCAGCCTTGCAGCCTCTGTAGCTCCTCTTTAGCTCGGCCGGGATATTGTGTCTGATGCCGGTCTGTGCCTTTGTGTTAAGTGCCAGCAGCTCCGCTCTTGAGTAGATGAAGGAGCTGGTTCCAGAAGTTTTAAAAAGTGCGTTATCTATAGTATATCTAAGAGGTAGAAAGTAGAGTGACTAAAGGAAGTTAAAAAAAAGTTTGAAAGACTAGTCTAAAACAGTTGAAAGTTAAGAAACAAGTTCGGTGTTGCAGAGCTACTTGGAAAGGCTGCCGTCACTCCAGCGCCATCTTGGAACATGGAAGCTCCTCTAAAGCATCACAGCAACCAAGCTGACTAAGCTCATGGTCAACACATTTATCAACCAATGTGAGCACCATCTGGATTGACTACAAGAAACCCTACAACTTAGTGGACTGATCCTTTAATAGCACTTTTCTACTCGCAGAGCTTTCTACTTTCCTCATTCGCCCAATGATACAGGTTCGTGTTTTCTTATATGATAAACTTTTATCTAACAGTATCTTGCCCAAGGATACTCTGACATGCACAATGGAGGAGCTAAGGATCAAACCACCGATCTTCAGACTACAACCTGAGCCACAGCCACTTTATACGTGGAGTGTTTGGCTGTCTAAAGGGAGAATAGTGCACTGATGAACCTGCATCAGGGCGTGGAGAGGTCAACTCTAAGGCAATCACACAAGTCCTCCCTTAAATGTGTAATATACTAATGTGATCTCCAGTCCTAATACTGAGCTTACTGCCCCAGCCATGTACAGTATGTGACTGTTTCTATGCACACACACACAAACACGCACACACACACAAATGCACTTATATATATATAAAAAGGTTTCATTGAAATAAATGATCTCAAACAAACCCCTTTTTATGGTGGCAAAGAGAAAGTTGAAGCAGCTTATAGTCAGTAAAAATAATTACTGAAAAATGAATAGGCCTCATCAAGTTCAACGCCACTTATTATATATTATATGTGAGCCTGGATCCATACTTTGGTTCCATGTGGATAAGTTATGAAAGTTCCACATTGTACGATCATTGCACCCTGCAAAAAGAACAGTACAAAGAAAATGACAATGACACTCATACCCATGATGAGCAAACTTCTGATCACAAGTGTAAATGGGATGCAGACAACACTAACAGTAACTTGTACTTATTTTTCTATTTTTTGCCAACTTATACTTTTGACCCAGTTCAAAGAATTACCACTATTCAAGCAGAAAGACAGTATATTACTCCAATAAGTGGAGTCTTCTTGCGCATTTCTAATGTAATTATCTGACAAATAACATGGATTGCTATGTGCTACAGACCATCCCATTGTGTCTTCAGTGTTTCAGTTTTATGGTAGATATTTTATTTATACTGTTATTTAACACTAATTAGTAATCCAGGCAAATATAGTCACCTTTGTCCCTAGAACACCAACATGGCAGTGGTTAACATGCTTCCCATTACGACTCTTATGCCAAGTCCAAAAACGAATATTTGGCTGTGACCAATATGAACTCATATTGTTCATATGCATTGATATGCCAATGGCATGACTCCTGTAGAAATGTATCCGAGTTCTCCAGAAGTATGGATGAAGATGGATGGAACAGGGAATGAGAACCAAAAACTGACCAAAAGGCAGAGAAAGAGAAAAAACAAGGTTAGTACTACAAATGAAAGCAAGACAGACCTGCATGACATTGACTGATGTCTGAGCGCTCTCTCTGATTTGCTGATTAAACCCATCAATCTATATGCAGGAGAGGTGTCCGATGCAAATTGGCCCAATCGGGTAGGACAGAATGGTTTTGTCAGGAAGTTATGGAAATAAGTGTATGCCTACTGGTATAGTTGAGGCTGAGAGAATACAATGAGCAGGCAGGGATGTAACACTGTGATGCTCCAAATTAGGAGATTACATGCTCACTGCTCCCCTGCGTTTGGTCTTACCCCAATGCCCAAATTGTTATGCCATTTTTGTCTTTTTGTTGCATAGTGGTCAAACCCCTCTGGTGATGTCACTAGGCTACATGATGTGATTTCCCACCCAACGTCAGCATCAATAGAAGGGGCCTAGCTTTGGAGCTAGGCCCCTTCATCAGCTTTGCAGCTGATCAAGGTTGTTCTTTGGCAGGTAGTTGAATGATGAGTCATATGTGACACATCTGATTTATTCACATCAGTAAAAGACGTTGCATTTGTCTCTGGGAAAGAGCTCTCATGCTGAACCTCAGCAATGGAGATCTACACCAGCCTGACCTGCCACCAGCTCATTTTAATAAAAGTATAATAGGAAAAAAAGCAACTCTCTTTGGAGAAGAAAGGAAAAAGAGAGTCACCACCTGGCTGTTAATTCCATATGGGTCCTTTTTTCTTTTTTGTTTTGTTTCTTTTCCACCTTTCTTTTGTTGGCCTTGTCTGCAAAGCCTGACCATTTCAATATCTCAGCCCATCTAATAACACTCATTCCTCCGTGGATTCTCTGTCTCATCCCACTTCCCTGGCCCCACTGTGTGTGTGTGTGTTACTTGGCCTCTCTCTCTTTCTATCTTTCTCCCCCTCTCTCCCCTCCAGCTAACTGTGATCCGAATCAGTTTAATTAAGTAACAAATTCTGTTGGCATAGTAACAACCCAGCTAATTTATCATGGGAAATAGTCTGTGAGACACACAGGTTGCTTAGCAACAGCCAATCGTGGGATGAGATGTGGCAGTGACAAATTGCACAGGATGCAGATGCGTGTGATGGCGAGCTGGTGATTTTCGTTAGGAAAATTGTGTGTGTGTGTTTGTGTGTTTTCTAGGTGTTTGCATGGAGACGTAGCATTCAACAGACAATCAAAGGCAGATATTTCCTTTTATCTGCATTTAAGTTGGATAAAATCAACTTTCAGCATTTACTCCAAACCAGAGAAAACATCATGTGGACATATCTGAATTCCATTTTTGCACTTTAGTCTTTTCCTTTGAGCTCTAGTGATGGATGGCTGTGTCTGTAACAAACTGTGTGACACTTTGGTGATCAAGTTTGGCAAGCTGTGGTGAGGGTTATATGTAGGGCTTATTTGATTTCCTCACTGTTTCACACTGTCATGGTCCTGGGTCAGTATTCTGATTTTCTGTTGTGGACTTCTTTATTTCTCTGGAAGTTTGAGGTCATTTATGTTCCAGTCCCCGAGTTTGTTATTCATGGATCTTGGTTTCTTGTTTGATTACTTCTCCTTTTGTGTCCAGTCTGTCCTAGTCACATCTCTGTGTCCTCTCATCAGTGTGTCTGTGTCATGTCCCCACGTATGTATGGTCTCTCTGAACGATGTCTCCGTTGCTGTCTTTGTTCCCTGTCTTGTTAAGTGAATGCATCTTAGTCCTGGTCTCCATGTTAGTCACTTCCTCTTTTATTTTGACAGTCCCTCGTGTCTTGTGTGTTATATTTGGTCTTGCTTCCCTTGTCTCGTCAGTCAGATTCTGTTCAGCTGTGTTTCCAGGTGTGTTCACTGTGCCCTAATTCCCTCCTGTGTATTTATTGTCCATGTCCCCTTGGTTCTCTGTTGCATCCTCCCTTTTGTTTGTTCCTGTCCTGATTACCCTCGTATTTGGCTTGTGTTTGCTTTACCCTCTTACCAGAAGCCACACTGAGATTTTGACTTTACACTTGTGTGCTGGGTACTGCATTGTGGGTCCACTCCCTGCCCTCCACATGCTCCGCTTCACATGCTATACACTTCCAATTCCAAAAATCAAAGAAAGATCAAATTATCCAAGAACGTGTCTTCAGCCTGCATAACATTTTTTTTTAATCTAGCATGAAATCACAACAACAACAGTCACCTTATATCTCAAGGTACAACATTAAATGCCAAGGATTGTTATCAGGAAGCACTTGGCAACACTACAGAACATGTCACAGAAGTAGATAATTTAAATAGTAAGGAACCAAACAATAATTCAATTCAATTCAATTCAATTCAATTTTATTTATATAGCGCCAAATCACAACAAAAGTCGCCTCAAGGCGCTTCATAGATACAGAGAAAAACCCAACAATCATATGACCCCCTATGAGCAGCACTTTGGCGACAGTGGGAAGGAAAAACTCCCTTTTAACAGGAAGAAACCTCCGGCAGAACCAGGCTCAGGGAGGGGCGGCCATCTGCTGCGACCGGTTGGGGTGAGAGAAGGAAGACAGGATAAAAGACATGCTGTGGAAGAGAGACAGAGGTTAATAACAGATATGATTCAATGCAGAGAGGTCTATTAATACATAGTGAGTGAGAAAGGTGACTGGAAAGGAAAAACTCAATGCATCTTGGGAATCCCCCGGCAGCCTACGTCTATTGCAGCATAACTAAGGGAGGATTCAGGGTCACCTGGTCCAGCCCTAACTATATGCTTTAGCAAAAAGGAAAAATAGTATCCATAATGCATAATTTACCATTCATACATCCCTCTGTATGTTATCTTTTCTTTCTCTTTCTGCTTTTCCCACTCAAGGTTCCAAAGTTGTTACATTTCACCTGCACTGACACTCGCTGCCACCATCATGGTCCTGGGTCTGGAGGTTTTTTTTAGTTTTGCTGGTTTGTGATTTTTGGAGGGTTTTGACAAGAGTTTTCTGTTTTGAACTTTGAATTCTTATCAATATTTCAGCTATCGTTTATTGTTATTTGCCACATTGTTAAAGATATTGAGTTCTAATGATTATTTATTGTCTGCGGTTCATTTGTTTAGTTTCCTTATGTAAGGACAAGAAAGACATTGTGGACAAAACAGGACACCCCCCATAATCTTTAGTTACAATATTATAGTTAGTTAAATGGTCTGATTGTTCAAATATGTATTTTCTTTGATTGTGGTAAAATAATGTGTGCAGGAAGGGTAGTTATTCCTCCGTTACACCACAAGAGGGAGTATCCCCTAAAATGAGCAGCTCTAGCGGGAGTAAATAAGCCCAGCCACTACCCATAAGGCAGTGCGCCTATAAGAGTTGTGTGAGACTGCAAAAGTGTGTAACGTTGTGCTATGTCAATGTATATATTTGTAGGTAAGCAGATACAAGATGGTAAATAACTTAAAATGTATCTACAGATGAGTCCACGGGGTTGCAGAGAATGTGGGAAAGTTGGCCGTTAATCCCCACTATGTGTCATTAGTATATAAGTTATTGGTAGCGATGTGAATTAGCCGTGATGCTAACGATTAGCAGCTAGATCTAATTCATTAGTTTGTGCGGAAACCTCGTGGCGCTTTTGTGGATTTATACCTAGATATAGACTGGTGGATCACACTATCTTTTGTTTATGTTTATTTCATTGTTGCACTGTAAGAAATATTAGTGTTTTGAGTTTAAAGACTACCCATAAGGCAGTGCGCCTATAACAGTTGTGTGAGACTGCAAAAGTGTGTAACGTTGTGCTATGTCAATATATATATTTGCAGATACAGTAAAGGCGAACTCACAAAGCCACACTGGTTTCAATTCATTTTAATCCAAGTGTGCAACACTTATGCTGTTTTCAGCTTTGCACTTCGGTCTTTCCTTGTGTAACTCTTTGCCCTCCTCACCTTGTGTATTTATTCCCCCAGTGGTCGTTGAAGGTTCTCAGTCATCCAGGTCATCGTAGTCTAAGGAGCTGGGAAAGAAAAGCAAATGTTTTTCTTGAACATGTTTCACCTCTCATCCGAGAAGCTTCTTCAGTTTACAAGCAAAGAAGCTTCTCGGAAGCGCTTTCCTTTCCAAGATCCTTAGACTATTCCCTTAGTTCCTTGTCATCCGGTTTCGTGTTCTTCTTGTCAGGAAATGTCCCCTGATCTAAATTCTGTGTTGGCTCTACAGTAGGCTGGGTCCTTTCTGTGTGGAGTTTGCATGTTCTCCCTGTGTTTGCGTTGGTTCTCTCCCACAGTCCAAAGGCATGCAGTCAGTGGGGTTAGGTTAATTTGCCATTCTAAATTGCCCCTAGAGTCACAGCCAGGTTCACACATGAGTGCGAATGGTTGTCTGTGTGTTAGCCCTGTGACAGACTGGCGACCTGTCCAGGATGTACCCCGTCTCTCGTCCTACAGTAGCTGGGATAGGCTCCAGCCCCCCGTGACCCAGAAAAGGATAAGTGGAAGAGAATGGATGAACCTTCAGTAGTAATAAGAAAACAAGAGCTGCAATGTGTGTGGACCCAAGATCAACAGTAAGACACAGTATACAGGCCTCAAGGGCAAGAAATACATATATGTGCATATATTGTTATATATATATAGAGAGAGATCTCGCCCATCCAAAATTACTGCAGTGTATTGTACTCATGTGCCACGCCTCGTTTGCCTTTTGTTGTATACTAAATATATCCTCCCAACTTTAATCTGCAAACTTTCCCATCTCGCTCTCTGACATAGAATAGAACAGATTACATTTATTATCTTTGCATGTGGCACAAATGACAGTGCTGCTGCCCTGCATCACTGTGGAGTTTAACCTTCACCCACTCCAGCATCCAAGATGCCAAACTGTCATTGTAATATCTTTTCAAAGATGAGTTATATAAATTACCTTTTGTGGTCCAGTTTTTATTACATTTATTCCAAGATGAAAGCAGACATCAAAGACCTCACCACTTGTCAGGATTTCTTGTTCTTTTTTTTATAACATGGAAGTGCTTTGCTGACACCACCTGTTTCCAGCAGCAGATGTAAAAGCTTTCATGAACTGGCTATAGATTGACTCCCTGCTGTGTTATAGCAATCAGTGAAAGAACAGCAGCAACACTGACATTTATTCATAAGAAAATGTCACTGAATATTAGTTTAAAAGTTGGTGTAGATGTGGCTCTTGAGCCTCCCTTGATAACAACTTGCAGACAAACGTGTTTGTGTATCCTAGACACTCCTACACTTTTTAGTACCACAATAGCCTTCAGTGACATCAGTGAGGGGTTTGAATAAACCACATTTCAGTGTTTTTTTCACCTCTTTTTTTCAAACATGTGAAGGTTGTATAAAGAGGAATTATTCATTTTCTTCTGGACTTTGTTTCTGTCACGGTCCTGCTCTTGGACCCAGCTTTTCCAGTTTTTTAGACTCCTAAGTTTATCATTAGTTACATTTATCTTGATTGTAGTTTGCTTATTGAGTGGTTTATATACTACTGTTTACTTTTATCTTACCTCCAGAGTATTTTGAATCCCTGATTACTGGTTTTGCCTGGTCTGTAGTTGTGTTTATATTTCATATGATGGTTTGAACTTGGTGCTTTTTTCTTTTAATGGCTCCGTTGGTTAGACTCTCAGTTAAATCTTTAAGGTTTTGTGTGTGGCTTCCACTTCCCTGGTGTATCTTGTCTTCATCCCTGTGGCAGGTGATCCCATTATATTATTTCCTGTTTTATTTCATTAAACCCTTGCTTCACATGCTTAGCATTTAGTTTTACTTTACCCAGTATGTTTCCCAGTTGTTTGATCCGGTGTGTTCTGTGTAGCTGTGATCATTTCCCTTGAGGAGCTCTGTGTGTGGAAGTAGCATCAGTTTTCCCTTATTCTTTGTCAGTGCAATTTTTATTCCTTCCTGTGATGTTTCTCGTTTGTTTTGTGTCCGTTTTCCCTGCGTTTAGTTTATCTAGACTCACTGATTTGGTACCTTTATTACTTTGTTTTACTTTGGACTTTTCCTCATGTATTCATTGAAGGTCTCTAAGTGTTCATGTTGTCTAAAAGCGACTGAGTCTGCCTTTGGTGTCCACAAACACACACATCATGACACTGTTAGTATTCTTGTGTAACAAGGTTCCAATATTAATTAATTAAACTCAGGGGAACACTTGTTGGTGTCAGATTGTTCTTAGATGATGTCCAGCACATAGATCCATTTTTCTCAATGCATTTCCAATGTATCTAAATGAAACAAACTAAAAACGATTAAAACAATAAACAGTGGAAAGCTTGTCTATATAGAAATGTCTTCAGCTGCTTTTTAAGAGAGTTAATGGAGTGTGCACAGAATAAAGACAGTGAAAGAGATTTCCACACCTTGGTAACACTGCCTGAAAAGCTCGGACCCCCATGTGTTTTGAACCGAGTGCGTGGGGCCAACAGCAACATGTCAGAGATATACTGGGGGGCTTCACCATGTGGAGCCCTAAAAGTTAAAACTAAAAGTTTAAAATGAAACCTAAAATTTACTGGCAGCCAATGACGAGAAGGCAAACCTGGATTTTTGTGATATATAAATCTTCTTGCCACAGCATTCTGTACTTGTTGAAACAAGTAAAAAGACAGTAATCCAAGTGAGATGAGATAAAAGCATGAATAATCATCTCAAGTTCCACCTTTGGCACCAGTAGTCTGAGTCTATGTTTCTTAGATGACAAAAACAGTTCTGTTGGCTGGAGTGATTCCTGACTGACACTGAACTGTCAAATATAACTCCCACATTTCTGAGACTCAATTCAACAGAAGAGCCTGAGAAACTGAAATGCTGCTTAATGTCTGAAATCATTTGATCAGGGGCAATAATCAAAGTTTCTGTTTTATCTTTATTAACTGGAGAAAGTTGTCATTTAACCATTGTTTGATTCCTGTCAGACAATTTATAAAACTCAGAAGCTTTGAAAGAACAGTATAACTAAATGTCATCAGCATAGAGAGGATCAGAAATATTATTGTAACATCTGATAATTCAGCTGAGAGGGAGTATATAAAGCAAACAGATCCCTGAGATACCCCTCAAGGCAGACCTGATGTTTCAGACAACACTTGGTTCATACAAACAGTAAAGGTTTTCTCAGATCGATACAACATGAACCATTTTAAAACATCAGTATTGCCAAACAAATCCTTAAACTTATTTATCATTATACTGTAATACTGCACAGTATCAAGAGCAGAGGTGAGATCCAGTATAACCAGAACTGTGTTCTCTCCAGAGTCTGCTGCCATCAAAATGTTACTACACACTTTAAGTAAAGCCGTTTCAGTCGAGTGCAATTTGCATAAACCAGACTGGAAAATGTCCATAACAATATTTAAAGTGTTCTGCTGCTGTTTTTTTCCAAGATCTTTGACATAAATGATATTAGCCTGTAACTGTTTGGAAGAGATGCATCTAAATGAGGTTTCTTTAATACTGGTTCAACAATAGCTTGTTTATAGAAGTTCATATAAACAGTATTATCAAAGAAGACTTTAAGATTTTTCTTTTTTGAAGTTTTAAGATTTGCAACATATTCTGTTCTGGCATTTTTAACATTTCACTAAGTGAGAAAATAGATTCCTTGAGATGTGCCCTATAACCCTCAAGCTTGGAAGCCTTCTACAAATGTTCTAAATCGCAATAATATCTCCGAACATTTAGGATATTTAGGCGAAAACTGGAAGAATGGACCATGCTTTGTTTCAGAGGTGCCACTGTATATAAAATAGATTTACATTGATTGTTAAAAGACAGAATAAGTGAGTCGATGTCACTATGAGCCATGCGAGGGTCTAACACGGCAGAGAACCTTCCAGCAGCATCTTGGTTTATAATCCGCCTTTGGATCATCAGTAAAATGATCAATTAAAAAATATCCAGCTTTGGTCACTCACATGGACATCCTCCACACATACATCGTGTATATTTAAACCCAGGAAGAAAAAACATCCAGTGTGGCCCTTTGTATGTGTGGGGCCACAAACATGCTGCCTAAAGACTGCAGCAGCAGTGTTAGAGGATGTATCATCAATATGGAGCTTCAAATCTCCCAGTATTACAACCTTCTCCAATTTAATGATGATGTCAGAAGGTCGTTCAATTCAGTTAGAAAGACCCGGGGGAAACGATGACAAACATAGCTGTCACTAAAAACAGAGAACAGATGACGGACACGAGGTGAGCATAGTGCTGCAGAACCATGGACCCCAGGTCAAAGACGGCAGGGTGGTGTCCCCACACAGTGTCAGGAGAGGACGTGGTCGCAGGCACGGGGAGTCTACCAACAGCAAAGAAGCTAGCCTCTAGTATCTTCTCGTCTCACTCAGACACCATTCCCGTCTTGGGAGTGAGGGTCCTTGGTTTTTTGCACAGTAGCACACAC
>NC_140479.1:2614338-2636838 GCF_051167445.1 Perissodus microlepis
GCGAGTGTGAATGCTGAAGATAGAGGCAGATAAGATGATAAACTAATAAACACGTTTATGTTTATGTTACTGCCCTGCGACAGACTGGCGACCTGTCCAGGGCATACCCCGCCTCTCGCCCTATGACAGCTGGGATAGGCTCCAGCGCCCCCCGCGACCCTGAAAAGGATAAGCGGAAGCGAATGGATGGATGTTTATGTTACTTGTAAAATGAATAAAACCTCCAAACTAAATATTTAGATTTTGATAAACCCATCTCAGTTTAACCTTAATCTGAAAGATCTCAAAGATTTATTAAATCCAACTCAATCAAGCTTTTTCCTGGGTATTGTGTTAAATTTCAAATTCTAGTAAAGACAGCGGGTACATCGGTTCAACATGATCAGATACTCAAAGTGTCCCAGGTAAGTATTAAAGGCAGTTTTCAACTTGTCCCCCTTTATAACTAGATGGTAGATGTTATGGAAGCTCCCTTTTGCAACTCAAAAGCAGGTGACAGTAATGGAAAAGGATGCTTGTGTTTAAGTTATCTAGGTCAAACTCCTGAAGTCTATGTGGCGAGTCCTGTCCTCCTCTAAGAAACACGAGCCAGCACCAAGACGAGTGGATGATGGGCAGATAATTCCAGCTGCCACAGAGTCTCAACTGTATCTTCACCGCGAGCGAAAGCCAAAGCTGCGGTCCAGAATGCAGCAGCACATATGTAGCTGTGACCTTCTGCATATGGAAACACCTGTCAGCTTTATGGGGTGCAGTGAAACTCCCATTTAGATTGTGTGATAACATCCATTACGAAGCAATAGGGAATAACATCAAAAATAAAGTATCTAGTCCAATCAGAGGTGGGAAGTAACAAAGTACAAATTGTTACTGAAATTATTCAGGTAGAGTTCAGTACAATTTTCAGGTATCTGTACTTTACTTGAGTAGTCTTTTACTCCTCACATTTTCAAAACAGACTTGTTACTTTGGGTTTTACATGTTTGAGAGGAGTTGTGTCCCAGCACTGTGGGCTTTCACACATCACACTCATTTGAGCCTAAACAATAATAATAGATCAAAGAGGCAAACCTGTGTGCCGTAGTCAGAGGTCAAACTCGTTTTTGGCACAACACCGGAATGACTGCAGGTGTCCATAAATTGGGGTTGCAGTGCTTCAGCATCTCGCTAGCCAAGACAAGAAAGCATAAAAACAGGTCATTTCTAATCTTTCTATCAGCTCAACAAACATCAGCAAACACACACACAGTGTTTGTGTGCAGTTTGTCTCACAGTGTGTTGCAGCTAAAGGTCCAGCTGCTGTATCTGACAAGGAGAGAAAAGACACAGAGCTAAGTGCACCCAGAGATGGAGAAAGATAAGAAAGAAGGACAGGAGAGGAAGAAGAGCTGAGAGTTAAAGGTAAAAATGCTCAGTGGTGTTAGATAAACGGGTTATTTAAAGCTCACGTGCAAGTCCTGTTGTCTTTAAATCGAATATTGGGTCTGTACATGTGACGTTATGTTTTTGCATATTGTGAAACCTGCTGCTAAACAAACTGAGGTAGACCAACCGTGTCATTTAAAGGCTGCCTTTAATCCGCAGGTTAGTGCAGGATAAACAGGTTAGTTTGCTGTGCTGAGATGAATCTAGATCAGCTGATCAGGTGGGTGTGATCTCCAGCTTACACAGGTGGAAAGAGGCTGATATCCTTACTGGCGGGCGGCAGCGGGAAGCGAATGGAGCGGTGACCAGGTGAGTACGGAGAAGACATGGAGAGTGAGCCTCGGTGGCGGTTACTGCAAACATAACACAAGGAAACAGTGCAGAGCCGATTTTGCTGCAGAATGCAGACGATCACTGCACTTGGTTCAAGCTGAGAATTTTTATTAGAATGAAACTTTAGACTAAAATAAAGTTTGTATTCCCATCTACTTAAATTATTTTATTATTACATTCATATAGCACAAGGTTCAGTTAGCTTTGCAAGAGCTGCTTCTTACTTTCTTACTCTGAGTACATTTTCACAGCTGGTACTTTTTCATTTTTACTTGAGTAAAAGAAGTTGAATCAGTACTTCAGCTTTTATTGGAGTATTCTAACACTACTATCTGTACTTTTACTTGAGTACAGAATGTCTGCACTTTTGCCACCTCTCCTCCCAGTACGACAGGAACCTGCAGCTCTGCCATTACAGCTGCACTGCCCACATTCTAACTCTGGGCCTGACCCTTTCCAAGGCAGTACAACCACAGAAGTCAGTTGGCTGATGTTATTTTCACATCTGTTAATTTTTTATTTGTTTTATAGTTCTGCATGTGGCAATAACATGATTTACTTTTTTGTCTTTAAAGGATAAACTTGCTGTTGTTCAGGAACAGATGGGGAGAACAAACTAAAACTGCTTTAGGAGGTAGAAACCAGGTGGAAGAGCACATTTCACCTGCTCCAGTGACTGATGGAGCTCAGGGAACGAGTCGGGGCAGCTTTGTCATCCCTGGGCTAACATCTAATGAATATAATAATGTTACTACCCGTCTGTCCACTCCCTCACTATTCAAAGGAAGCCACTATAGAAGACACAATATCAAAAGTGATATTGTTAAAAATGGTAGAGCAGATGCAAACATGCAACGATCCCACTGTAGAGGGAAGTGTGTGAGCACCTCAACAGGCTCATCAGGAAAAAGCTCCAGACTCTGCACAGTATCAGTATCGTGTCACCGGGCACCATCGTCAGTTTCTTTAGCCCAACAAAGGCCGATGATGCTGTCAAATGACTAACATCTGAATGTACCATCATTAAAAGGTCTCAGTCATCTCCAGCTACAGCGTAAAGCCCACAGGATGCTGCAACTGAAAGATGTGGCAGTTATTTTTGCTTTGGTTTAAGGTCAGTGAGGATTATTTATGACTCTCACACAATCTGCTTCTCATGAAACAAACTTTAACTTGTACAAACGCTCTGTGGCGTTCTTGTGCACCCATGCATCATCTGTACCTCAGCACAGTGGAACATGCTTTGTTTCTGAATAAACATGAATAATATTCTGAAGATTGGAACAACATTCCTCCTCTGTGTCATCATGAGTTATTCAAATTGTTTATACAGAAACATTATCAAGTAGTATTTGTTTTGATCTTTGTTTGTTGTTGTTACAATACAATGGAAATGTTATTTTTATGCATGGATACGTGAATGTTTCATTTTCCCATGTCTGCACAGTTGGACAGTGGGGCATATATGAGAAAGTGATCAGATGACCTCTAATGTATCTGGTCAAAGACTTTAAACAGTGTTTCAGCAGCAGAGGGTTGTTTGTTAACCGTTTCCAAGCAGGCAAAACACTTCATCTCACAATCAGTACAAGCTAGTCACAAACAGAGCAGGGAGCCAAGCTTTGGTACCACATGCAGTGTGGTGATCGAGTGTCAGCTGGTGGAAAACTTTAGCCTTAAACAGCCAGCGGAGTTTTTCTGTATTTCCTGTTTTAAGCTTACCTACTTCCTGTTCTCCACTGCTTCCTGAGAAATAAGTTAACTGAATTTATTTGAGCTGTTTCACTGTCTTTCCTGCAAAGAGACTGAAAGAAACAACAATACAATAAAACAAGTTTGTGTGCTTTAAGCTCTTTATTTTTACCACAGTATGCTGTTGGTAAGAAAAAGCACCAAAGGAAATGTTTCCTTTGTTTGAACCTTTCAAACAAATTGGCTGTTTTTTAAGCACAAGCTAAAATGTAAATTTAGAGTCTATGTAAAATAACTTGAGGAGCCTGACAGTCCTTCTCAAGATCAGTAATAAATCATTGATTTTCTTCTTTAGAGTCTGATTTTTTTTTAAATCTCATAAAAAGAGTTTTTGTCACTGCTGTTGAAAAGGGAAAGGGAGGAAAGGCAGCCGTGCTTTCATCCAAGAGGAAGATGTGACCTCTCACCTTCTACCGCACCTCCTCCCTCCCCAAAGGTGAAATAAGATTGTCACTGTGATGCGTCCGCTCACTCCTGATGAGCTTGGGAATAAATATGCAAAAAAGGGAGCTTTGTAGCCGAGGAAGAAGGGAAAGGAAAAAAAGAGGCAATCAAGGATAGCCGCAGTCCCCGGCTGGACTATAAATCTCTGTCTGTTTCAATTGCCTCTGTGGCCGAAATGGTGTAAAATTCAAGTGGGGATGTCATCAATTTCTGTTAGCGCCTCTGTCCCTTTCTGTGCCGGTCGGCGGGCAGCTGTGATGGATTGATTTTGTCACTTGTGCTCAGTTCACAGTATGTTAACATGGAAGGGCAGAGTTGGGTTATGGAGAGAGGGTTATTAGTGGCTAGGCTGCGACTAGACTTTTTCCCCTCTCTCTCTCTCTCTTTGTGTGAAGGTCTCTCACTCTGTCTCCCATGTCTGTCACTCTGCCTTACACTCAATATACTCAGTCCCTCATTCATCACACCTTGTTCCATTCCACATCTGCATCCACTTTATCTCTGCATACCTCCACCTATCCCCTCTTATCTCCGTTTACCTCAGCCTATCGGTTTCTCTCCCTTCACCTACAAATGTCAGTCCATTTATATCATTTCAGTTTCTCCATCTCCAACGAGCTTCCAGCACACGTCCACCAGACATGAAGCAAATTTATTTCATCCTTCTATTCCCATGTCTCTATTAATGCTTTTACACAGCATGTGAATAAGGAAGATTATTTGGCCTTCATTCTTCTAACGATGATAACGGAGTGCTGGATGGAAACACTCCTTTGGGAAGTATCTCGTGGTATTTTTCTTGGTATTGTTTCACAGACTGTAGCGAGCTTCTCTGGACATAATGTTACTGAAGTGTAAATAGTGACAAAGCTTGAAGAAAAGTTGTTGCACGAATGTTTAAGCCTTTTGTAAACTATGAAGCTGACAGTCAAGAGCAGTATATCTGCCCCTGTTTTCATACTGGCATGTTGAACCTGTGTGATGCGGCTTCTTAACATCCATCAATTAAACAGCAACCATCGAGGTTCAAGGTTAGGACTATTTAATACAATTTAGCCACATGTTACATGGAAAACATGTTTAGTACGGAGCCCCGCAGGGGACATGGGAGAAAAAAAAATTAAGACGGACTTTTGCGAAATCTCGCAAAACAAACTTGGGATCTCGCAAAAGTTGAATTCCAACAATGGCGGCAGCTACTTAGTTGTAATATTACTCTTTCTGGGTCACAAAATAAACTTTTAAGATATTTTGAGGCGTGAATGTAGTTGTGCAAACGTCGGATATCTGCTCGGTTTACAAGACATCACATATTTGCAAAAGTGCTCCGACGTTTTCGGAGATCTGACACCCACCATCTCGAAGCTAATGGGAGGTCGAGACCTACTACAGTCGGGAGGAACACCGCTTTCCCGGCACATCGTGCCTCGACCTCCCGGTCGGCTTCGAGCTGGCGGCCTCCGAAGAATGTGGCTAAAACTTTTGCGAGATCACGAGTTAGTTTTTGCGAGATCTCGCAAAAGTCCGTCTTAATTTTTTTTTCTCCCATGTCCCCTGCGGGGCTCCGTAGTTTAGGAACAAGAAGATGTTGCTTTTTCAAATTGAGGCACATATCTTCATTTTGCCATTACAGTTTTTATGTAAATGGCCTGTATTTGTATAGCGCTTTGCTAGTCCCTAAGGACCCCAAAGCGCTTTACACATCCAGTCATCCACCCATTCACACACACATTCACACACTGGTGATGGCAGCTACATTGTAGCCACAGCTGACCTGGGGCGCACTGACAGAGGAGAGGCTGCCGGACACTGGCGCCACCGGGCCCTCTGACCACCACCAGTAGGCAACGGGTGAAGCGTCTTGCCCAAGGACACAACGACCGAGACTGTCGGGGCCGGGGCTCGAACCGGCAACCTTTCAATTAGAAGACGAACTGCCAACTCTTGAGCCACGATCGCCCCGTGGAGAACTCTATGTAAAAAACAAACAAACATATTTTTAAATATTAATGCAACTTACATTTTGGTATTTTAAGAAATCGTATAACTCAAGGTTAAACTGATACTCCATGAGCCGTTCTTATTTATCAAATAATGAATTTTGGGGTATGTGGCTATCAATAATATAATTTTGACCCCATAAATATTCATGTAAGACCACTACTGCATGTTACTGCTGTAACACGAGCCAGAGCTCACTGGATGTGATTGGTAAATACACTCATAGGGGACTATAGTTAGATAAATCATGAGTAATCACTGCCAGGCTCAGAATGGGACAGAGCACAGTGGGTCAGAGCAGGGAGTGCGTGTGACGACCGAGTGGAGAACCAGGCAGGGTGGTGGTTGTGCAGAGCCGTGGACGAACCATCTGAACAGAGTCCAGAGTGTGGAGAACTAGACCAGAGAGTGGAATAGCCCAACAGAAGTAGAAGAACTGAGGAGTCAAAGCTGCAGAGTGAGGTGCAGCAGAGAGGCCAGACTGTGGATGCTGGATGAGAGGCAGTAGGTTAGGTGACCGAAGGCAGAGTGGAGAAGACTATTGATTGTTCAACTTTTACAATAATTATTCAAGTTTCTTATATTTTTGTTTAGATAAAATGAATAAAACTAATAACACCCTTAAAAATTCATCTTAAATATTTCTTTGTCAAATTTCATTCAAAAAGAGAAAAATCTGATAAAAAACTTCTCGTGTTAAACTAAATGCTAAACAAACAGTTTTTAATCAGAGAGTAACATCAAGCCACTCGAGTTTAGATACATCCACTCATTAATAGGACTGGATGGGTGTTTAAGTAGAAGAAGTGGTGCCCTGGCTGTGGCAACATTGGCAGAAAGAACATTTACAATAACTGGTGATGACTCTGGAAGAACGTCGGACCATCATCTATGCAGAAATGTTTGAATTCAACCACACAGGATGCTTTCTGAGCATGAACAGCCTTTTATGTTTAAGTTTATGCCAAAGTAGCTCAGTGGGATTTGAGTTTGTTCATATTACATTAGACTTCAGTGATTCACTGAGTAATTCGAAAAACTCTAAAAATTCTAAAAATTCCTCAAACCTTTTTTTTGCTTTTTGCTTTGATGCTTCGTTTAATGCACGACTCTGTAAATGTGAGCGTTTCACCTACATTTGCACATTAAAAAAAAGACCTGTAATAGAATCTTATTCAGGATAAGTGCACAAATAAACATTTTCAGCATTAGCCCCTGCAGCCCCCAGTTTTCCACCCGTGGAGATGATGCTGTCATAGTTTAATGTGGACTCTATTTACACACTGCGAGGGGTAAAGATGCAGAGCCATTAGAGGGTCTGAGCTCAGCAAGAGTGAAAAAGAAGTTTGTTTCTAGCTTCCAAAACAGCACCACTCCTTCCTAGAATCACCATCAAAATGCTCTGAATTATTGTTAGCATCTACAACATCATAAAGTCTTGTTTTTAGCAGCAAAAAGGACAAGGGCACAAAGAACAGGGCTCATACACTTGTTCTTTGCAAACACCACATGCTCCTTTTAAAGGCTGGCAGACACAAAAATGCACTCATTCACTAGCAGACTTAAATATGCAGAGACACACATGTGCACACCAAACGTACAGCACCTCATCCTGGAGACTTGCACAAAGTCCAAGAAGACAGAGTAAAGACAGTTTGCTTTTATTTCCTGTGTTTGTGAATGAATGAGTGATTCAGGGCCCTTATTCTGTCTCCCTCGCTTCAACTCCGCACACCTGTGTTGGTTAAGTTACCTATTGGTAATCATGTGATCAGTTACGCTCTACTTAAGATGGTGGATGCAGTTAGTGACGTTGGCACCTTTAAATCTGGATGTTTGTAGCCTCATCTTTCATTGGCCCACTGAGAGTGAGTTCATGGGAAGGACAGAGAGAAACAACTGTGGGTCTGTCAGAACTGGAGCTTCAGGATCACTAAATGGAAATCATTCTGATGTCACCATAAAGTGTTGATTCGCTGTAAAGACAAGTGCTGATATGTTATCCAGTCGAGTCTGCACTTTGCCTTTAACCTACATTTTAGCTATGGCACAGCAGTGGTTTCCACCCTGGAACTCCCAAAGATGCTATAATTCTCCAGCTTTCAAAAATGTGTTTGTTAAGAGTTCATTCATGTTCTCACACAGTCTGGTATGTTTGGCTAGTTTTTTTCCTTTTAATAAATGAAACTATTATTTAAAAACTGCATTTTGTGTTGAATCACGTTATCTTTGTTATCTTGTTACAAATGTGCAAAAAACAAAAACTAAACTGAAATCAGGGAGGAGCAAAGACTTGTTCATGGCACAGATATGTCCAACTTGCTTTACTGATGCTGGCAGTGAGATGGTGTAGAATGAGAATGTCTTTGAATGCTGGTTAGTTAAACATGAATATAGCTGAAGAGGTACATTAGAAAATATTTAATAAAAAAGGGGAAAAATTGATTAAAAGTGGTTCATTTGTAGCTGAATCTCTGAGTTGATCCCTTTAGATTTTTGTTGTTGTTGTGACTAAACTGAGAATATGCAGCAATATTCAGCATATTGCCACATTACTTGTGACGATAAACTGCAATGTGAGTGTCTGTGGTAAATGTCAGTGTTAGGGCAGGGCTGCTGTAAGTCAAGGCAGCTGCCACGGCAGCAGCAGTGGTATATTTCACCGATACTGATCTCATGCTTTCTGACAGTAATGGTACTTATGATAATGTCCTCTGTGAACCAGACATGGCCCTGTGAGTGTGCAGACACAGCACACAGCTTACCGACACCGCTCTGATTTAACACCACACAAGTTAAACACCACAGACGGGCCTGCACTGCTGCATATTGAGATTTTAAATTTCAAATTCAGCAGTGCTGTCAATGACACCTTGTTGAGACTTTACAGAAAGAATCTTCAGAGGACACTGCAGTAAATCCAGGAAGCTCTAAGTAAACATCGTCACCGGGCTGAGATTGTACAATTCTCCGGGTTTATGTTATCTTGTCCAGTGCTAACGTTGCCTAAACACATTCATTCTACATTATATTATATTATGTCCACTAAATTTATTATACCTATGACTGAACAACTTTACAGATGGTTGGGAAACAGTGTTGCATGCAAGCATCAATAATCATATTGATTATGTTAACCATTTATTGTATGATGTACTGTAGCACAGCTGATAAGTTTTGTAATAATTTGTTATTAATCAATAGTTATTTTAAACCATGACCTTTTCATTTAGGCTTCAAAATCCAAGAGCGTGGATTGAATCACTGTGGTTCTGTCCATCTTTTATATACAGTCATTTTAAAGTCCAATAAAAATACTCCAAATGTCAAATTTAGGAGATTTATTCTCAAATGTAAGACGGAGATGTGAACTTCAAACAAAAGATGAGCCTTAATCAAAACAATATGACACAACAAGGCAAAGTGAGCCTAATGATACACAACAGAAGTGAAGCCTGTTAAGGCAAAATTACACTGGTGTAGACAATCAGCACAATCAGGTTGGAGAGGAAGTGAAACCAAACACAGCACTAAAATAAAACAGGACGTGAGAGACAATTCCTTCTACAGCTTTCTTAGATAGATCAGTGAAGAAACGACAGGAAAGCGGAGGCAGACTCGAACCCGGGCCGGCCGCTCCCAGCCGTGTGGCATGGGGGCGCCTGGCCAACGCGCTGAGGTAAACTGGCACCCGGACCAAAAAGGACTGACCAAAAAACACAGATTTCCAGTTTAAGGCTTCAATTTAAAGCTGAGCTGAGGCCCAGAATCCCGACACTGACAGGTCAGGTAACCTAAGCCAAATTACAAATTCCACTTCCAGTAATAACTGTGTTTAAGTAGTTTGCACTGCAGCTTAAGACTAGTCATTGTTTGCTCTGTCAATGACATCGCCTTTCAAATGATTCTGCGTCTAATCCAGCCTGTAAGTAGGATACTGCACCTCCCTTCAGTTTCATGTTGGCATCCTGTGGAGCCAGATTTTGGCCTTCAGTCACATGGCTGACCAGCACACATCTCGGACTGCTCTGTGACTATGCAGTGTTAACGACAATGAAAAAAATGACACCATGTCCTCTCGCTGTCATCTTTCCTCCGCCCTGTCTCTCCTTGTGAAACAATGACATTTTAAAAGAGCGACAGGGAGAGAAAACAAGACTACATTTTTAATTCAGCTTACTTCACAGGGCCTTCCTGAATCTCTTACCCCACCAACATCCATCTCTCCTCATCAGCCAAACACAGACAGATGCCTCCCCTCTCGCACACGTTCTTCTCTCTTTTTTTGAATATGTGTTTTCTGTTTATTATTAGCTGACTCGGTGCTTCATCATCCTGTGAAAATTCATATCTGCTGAACATGAGGGGTAGAAACAGTGGGGAATCAATCTTTTGTGCTTGGGCAGATAAACACAAGACACAATCAGAGGGAGAAAGAAAGACAGAGGGGAGGGAGAAAGAGAGCAGAGAAGAGGGCCTCATCCTCTCATCCTGGCTGTGATGGATAGTGGGAGTAAAAGTGTCGGGACGGTATTATGTAAATTAAGGAGGCGTCCTGGCATGGCCTTGATGATTATGGGAAGATGTGAATGATGTTTGTGGGTCCCCAAGCACTCCACCAGGGCCTTGTTATTCCTTTTCCTTCCAGCTGCCCCTGGAGTGAATTCACTATGACCCTTTGGACAGCTCCTCCCTCTTGGGGGAGTGTCCAGGGGCACATTCTCCCTATCGGAAAAGCCAGAACGAAAAAATCACTCAAACCGAGACATCTGTTTCATTTACTTAACAAATTATCTGTCAGGAATTATGCCCCTGGTGTCTCTAATAAGCAGAAGGGAGGTGGATAGGTAGGATGGCGGTGGATGGACGACGACTGAAGGAAAAACAGGAGGAGAATGTTGGGTTGAGGGCATCTCTAATCCCTCTGCCTGCTCAGTGCCGCTTCATCTGTTCATGCTGTTTCCCTGAGGTGTATGAACTAGTGACAAAGCTGTAAAGTGATAAAGTGTGACACTTTTATCATCATATCTCTGTGTATTTCCTCTGTCAGTGCTTCGAATTCCATCCTTTTGGAAAATTCAAGCTTCTGCATCCGTCTACATATTCATAGACTGTACGACTGGACCGTATCAGCCATAACATTATGACCACCTGCCTAATATATTTGGTAGCCCCCCTTTTGCTGTGGTGTGTGCTGTGGTACCTGGCACCAAGGTGTTAGCAACATATCCTTTAGGTTCTGTAAGTCAAAAGGTGGGCCTGCATCGACTGGACTTGTTGAATTGTTTGGCCAGCACATCTCACACATGTGCCATCTGAGTCAACACCTTAAACTCATTGTTGTGCTCCTAAAACCATTCCTAAACCATTTTTGCTATGTGCTAATGCACATTATACTGCTGAAAGAGGCCGCAGCCATCTGGGAATATCGTTTCCATGTAAGGGTGTGCATGGTCTGCAACAATGTTTAGGTAGGTTCTGTGTGTCAAAGTCACATGGCAGGACCCAAAACATCACCCAGCCTTGTTCCCACTGCACCCAGTGTCCCCAAGCCTACATGTAACTGGCCATTCATAGGATGTAAAAGAAAAGACGATTCATTAGACAAGGCCACCTACTTCCATTGTACTGTGGTCCAGTTCTGATGCTGTTGGCACTCAGCAATGGAAAGGGTTCACAATAGGACCCTAACTGGTCTGCACTTAAGGACCAGTTGTCTCTTTTTTAGCACACCATTATGTTGCTCGATGTATAAAAGTATTGGTAGATAAATCACATAAGTTTCACTGTCAACAGTTAGGAGTATTTATTTAGCTGACTCGTCTTCTTTAGTTTCAGTTTTCTTAGGTTAATCAATAAAACTTGAAATTCATACCAACATACAACAAAATTTTCCTCTTCAAAAATCTGTTGAAAGTCCAGTGACCACAGAGAACATTTGGCTACAGTGTGTAGTTTTCTAGCTGTTTTGTCAAAGCTAATGGCTTGTCACATGTACAGACAATGTGTCTGACAGAAGTAATTTTCAGGGTCACTCTTATGTGTCAGATCTGCCAGAGGTCAATATTGCCACTACACAGATACCATATGTGTAACAATGAAATAGAAGTGGCACCTCACTATGTTAAAATATGTTACAAGCTATAAGGCTACACAAGTAATCAGGTTTACATTCAAAACTCAATCACAGTTTCTGCTGGCAAATATGGAAAGCATTGCAACTTTCATGTTCTTGGAAAGCTTAAGGTAGAAAATTATAGGGTGAATGAAGGACTGTATATTTTTAAAAAACAAAAAAATATATATAGTTTAGTATAGTGTCTTAGATTCTGTTTCTAATGGAATATTTTTGGAACCAGAAGCAGTGGTAGTTGATTGTGGTAGTTTAGCCCAGGCCAAGTGTAAGCTCCACTATTGGATCGTACCATGCAATGTAGGAGCAGCTTCAAGCTCCTGTTAAGCTCTCTCAGTCTGACCATTAGTTTGTGGGTGAAAACCAGAGGAGAGATTAACCTTAGCTTCTATGGCATTGCACAACCTCTTCCAAACACAACAGGTGTTTTGGGATGAAACAATGTCAGCAGGTATTCCTTACAGTGGGAACACATAAAGTCTATGAAAAGATTTTTTTCTGCAATCCATTATAGTACTACCTACAGAGAGAGGCTGGTGAGGAAATCCATTATGATGTGGGACCATGAATGCCCCAGGACAGGTAGAGGTGAGTAATATCAGCCGGTCCCCAACCAAAATGATAAAAAATGATAAAAATAAAGATAAATTTCACACCCGAGCCTCAACTTTCACGGCCCAGTACCAAACGACTCACAGACTGGTACCGGTCCGTGGCCTGGGCGCTGGGGCCCGCTGAGTTAGATGACTTATTCTGAGCACAAACTGAGCAGAGTGAGATGTACTCCCAAATATCATGGCCCAGAGAAAGCCACCAAAACATTCTATGGAAGAAGGTGATGGTATGGTTTTGACCTGTGTAACAGTTGAGCTTAACAGTGTGTTCCCAATGCATTACCTGGGACAGAATGGTTAAGGGTGTCATTCCATGTCACAATTGCTAGTAGTCTTGGTAGGCGGGGATTGGTCTGCCAGGGCCAGGCTCCAGGGCGGGGCCCTATCCCAGGCGGGGCAAACTGTTCCCTTGATTGTATACTCATAGGGGTCTTTTGAATTGCTCTTTGTCTGGTCCCTCACCCAGGACCAATTTGCCATGGGAGACCCTACCAGAGGACAAAAGCCCCCAACAACATAGCCCCTGGTAGCGAATCATGATTCACCTCCTAATCTGAGGCCATGGTCCTCATCCGGAAAAGGCTGGATCTCCACTCCGGGTCAGGGATGAGTGGAGGAGTTTAAGTATCTCGGGGTCTTGTTCACGAGTGACGGGAGAAGGGAGCGGGAGATCGACAGACGGATTGGTGCTGCGGCTGCAGTGATGTGGACGCTGTACCGGTCCACCGTGGTGAAGAGAGACCTGAGTGTAAGAGTGAAGCTCTCAATTTACCGGTCAATCTACGTCCCTACCCTCAGTTATGGTCACGAGCTGTGGGTAGCGACCGAAAGAACGAGATCGTGGATACGAGCGGCGGAAATGAGCTTCCTCTGGGTGGCTGGCCTCTCCCTTAGAGATAGTTCAGTCATCCAGGAGGGGCTCAGAGTAGAGCCGCTGCTCCTCCACATTGAAAGGAGCCAGTTGAGGTGGTTCGGGCATCTGACAAGGATGGCCCCTGGGTGCCTCCTGGGTGAAGTTTTCCAGGCATGTCCCACTGGAAGGAGGCCCCGGGGCAGACCCAGGACACAGTGGACCGATTATATCTCTCAACTGGCCTGGGAATGCCTTCCTGTTTCCCCGGACAAGTTGGAGGAGGTGGCCAGGAAGAGGGAGGTATATGCTTCTCTGCTTAGGCTGCTGCCCCCACCACCCGGCCCGGATAAGCGGATGATGGATGGATGGATGGATGGAGAATGGTTGAGGGAACATAGAATCTGTTTGGTGGTTTTGTCTCCCTCCAGAGACAGGCTCAGTCTTTTGGGCTGTTCTAACCAAAGACTTGATTTGCCAGGAAACTGCTCCTACAGTTAGGAGATAGCCAGGTGGTAGGATAGGCTCTAGTTTCTTGGGTCCCTCAGAGATGACAGGAGAGGATATCCAGCTTCACGTTCCAGGATCCTGGGTGATAGGCGATGCTAAAAATGAACCTAGCAAAGAAATGAGCCTGCCTGACTTGTCTGGTGTTCAGGCTTTGGCACATTGAAGGTAGGCCAGGTTCTTATATCTATATCAGCAGTTTAGAGCCCTCAAGTCAGTACTTCTATTCCTACAATGCCATCTTTATTATTTTATTATATTAACATGCTGCTCTTACCTTGCTGTCCAAGGCGTCAACCTCCACAACGAATAGTTTGGTTCTGTCGGGTTGGATGGGGATGAGACCCAATGCAAGCAGCTACTTGAGGGAGTCAAAGGCTCGTCATGCTTCCGTATTCAAGCAAAAAGGGACCTCAGGGGAGGTGAGACTTGTGAGCGGTAAAGCAATTTTACTCAAGTTTCTAATGGAAAAACGCTTAAAACAAATTGTAGCTGTTTGCAAGCTGTGGTTTCTGGCCAGTCTGCCACCGCTTGGACCTTGGGACAATCTGCTTTCACAAGTCCATTTTCAATCATGAACCCAAGGAAGGAAATAGTTTCAACATGGAATTCTAGAGACCCAGTTTGGGGAATATGATTATTTTTTTATGGTGAATATTTGTTTTTTGTTCAAAGCCTTGTAATCAATGCAGCACCAAAAACGGACCTCTCATGCAGCATAGTTGAGTATCCACTTGTAGCAATATTACATCATGCTAAGAAAATCATTTGTTTCTTTGATTGTGACTTTGAAATAGATTGAATCACTGCAGTCCTTTGGAGAAAGGGACATACTGTCTAACACAACTACATGCCCCATACGGCTGTCTTTCTCTAAGGCCAATTGTAATTTGGAGAAGCTCACCTTGTGACTCTTCTCAGTAACATAGCTCAACATTGCTTTCATGCCTGCAGGCCTGCTTAGAAGGAGAACAGATTATTAAACTTTTGACATTTTGCAACAATGTTAACTCTGAATGGATGAAAATGGACAGGTTTTCTTTCAGTGTACTATTAGCCCTCATCTTGCTTGTCTTTTTGCGGTTTGGGAAACAAAGAGATGTGGAACACTGTCATGGGTACTGTAAAAATCTCTAGGTTTATCAGCGAGAATCACCTTGAGTGCACATATTCACACCTTTCCAGTTTCCTGTCTCTCTCTCGATAAAATTGTTTCTGAAATTGTTCATCAGCTCCCTCAAACACATGTGCTGTCACTTGTAGTGAGCCTGCTTATATGTAATCAGGCATGTGTGTGCACGTGCAACTGTGCATGCTGTGCAAGCTACACACATTAATCACAAACAACAAGCACAGCAGTCAGTTGGAGTCTCCACTCATGCATACAGTGGCACATCCAAGTCGTATTTAACCATCTCCAACATTTTATTCAGTTGTGTATGCAAACCCTCTTTCCCTGACACAATGATAATCAACAAGTTTACATGTCAAAACTCAACCTGACAGCTATGATCTTCTCTCAAGCTGACAGGACAGCAAGGTGACAAGAGAAATGCATGCTTAAACAAATCCATATTCACTTTGTAAATCTGTTGAGTATGTTGCCTTGTGTATTGTTTATTTGTTGACCCAAATGCAGAGAGAGTGAACTCAAAGTGACTATTTCAGTAGTCCTGAAAGTCCAAAATTCCAACAAAGAACTGAGTAAAGAAATCAAAAAACACAAGGAAGCACTAGAAGACACAGCGTCACTGGGAAACAGCAGCAGGGAAGTTTAGCAGTTTTAGCAGTGATGTGAGATGATGATGGTGTGTGTGTGTGTGTGTGTGTGTGTGTCCATCTTGGAACCTGTTGTTGTGATGCTTGAGCATCTTTACTCTTACCAACCCCGAGACAGTCAGCGTCAGTTTCTGACTTTTTGGGACAATCCTTAACCCAATGTTCTTTTTTCACATCCTCCTTCCCTGCCCTTTCTGCCATCATTCTGTCTCTCACACAGCATCTCATACATCCTGGATCCAGGTATCCCAAATTGCTCAACCTGAGACAATCAAGACCCTTTGCATACAGTGCTTGTGTACATATGTAGAGTAGAAAAGCATTACATGACAACCAGTCCATTTACCATCTCAGAGATGAACGTCCCAGTTTGTGTTTCTGGGGGCATCTCTGTATTCAACTTTTGAATGGTCTAAGCAGCTATGGTTTGAATGGTTTGAATCAGGCAGTCTAAACCTTTCCAAAGTTCCACCCTGCATTCAACAGGAAAATAAGCCAGATGTAATCTCCACGACTATGTGCTGTTGAAGTTGTTACACAGCATGATGGTTGTATATGCTGGTGGTTCCCAAGTAAGGTTGATGGTAATGTTAACTCTTAACCACATGGTTTGAGCCTACTTTAAAAAAACAGTCTTTTATCTCAGATGCCGTTGGACTGAATTTCACTTGGAAAGTGCAGCTTGGCCACAAAGTGTTCACTGTCCTCTTTGGAATCTGGCAGATGTTTTCAGGCTTGTTTGATATTAATTTTAGATCAAGGTTGGTGAACCAAAGCAATACCATCTAATCCCAAGTCCTGGATGCAATTCCTTTTCCAATCTTTTGACATGAGGGGTCATAAATGCCAATGCAGATGATATTTAGGCCACAAGTTACACAACTAACTTATTTAATCAGGTGAAAACACACAACAAACAGATCCATAATGAATCTGTGAAGGTAAAGAAGAAATAAAACAACAACAACAAAAACTGATTGCTAACATGATGTACAAACGTGAAAATGTGACAGCGATGTTCAGGTTACATGATGGTGCAATAAAAACATTGTGACAAATAATTGTGACTTTAATATTATTTTCATAATCACACACGCCTAATGCAAGACATTACAAACTGCTCTTTTTACCCCAATGTGTATGACGTTCTGAGTCAACCTCCTGCCACAGACAGTAACAGCCTGGTCTCAAGGTCACAATGGCGTTTTGCATGGAACTCATTTTGATTTATTTAGTTTATCATTTCATTTTCAGCTCATATTACAGGAATTACAGTATTTGACCCAATCCTTAGACAATCTGGAAGAAGCTACCGTGATATTACTCACTGCTTTGGGAAGTCTGAAGCATCAAGATGAGTGTTTTTAAGACCCGTGTTTTAAAAACAGAAAGTGGCCAATCACATGTCATTAATCAAAGAGCATATCCTGAATAGTCCTCCTTTCTGGAAAATGGAATGACCATAAACTCATCAGGAAAGCGTTTACACACGTTCAGTCCAAGCGTCCCACGGAAGTCTCTATGAATCCACAGATATTGGTGACCATTAAAAATAAAGCTTGTTTAAGGCGACGTTTCCACATGGCTACGTTCATCTGACATGGCACGCACAACGAGAAATTTCACAACTCGCTGATAAAGGACTAAAAGTAGCATTTACAAAATGCTGTGACTAGTTATTGAGAACAAATGCAGTCTTACAAAACAGCCACACAGATGTGGTTTAAAGACACGGGGAATTTGTAAATTAGAATGTAAGCATGAATCTACTCAGCAGGGTTTTGTCTTCTTTCTTCATATGTTCTGTGCTCTTAGTGTATGATTTATGAATTTTCTTGGGAGGAATATACAGGAAGGTTATTTTGCATTTTTTTGGCAGTCTAACTCAGTTCTCAAAGTTTCCTTTACGATAACGAAAAACCATTAGCTGCTGTCAAACAGCCACGAAGAGAGATTATTTTTTTTATTGAAATAAGATTAAAATGATAAGTTTGACTGAGGGTTCCACCTGATAAAATATTTCAGCTCATAAGCGCGGTGTGGGCACAGGGATTGCAAGAAGAAAAGGGAAAGGGGGTGGAGGGGTAAGACTGAGGAGAGCAACAGACAGAGAGAGAGGGAGAAATTCATAATGTATAATAAAACAAAAGGTGTCATGGGAAATAACAGTGATATTAAAATTAGAGTAAGGTAGGATCTATATGAAAAATGCAGATTTGAAAATGTAAATGATGATGAGGGAGATGAGAACAGATGTGGAATTGTGATAGTGGTGTAGAAGGAAAGGAAGCTGCTCAAGGCCTCAGAGGGACGCGTCGTGTTACACACTGACTTTATGGCTTTGACAAGAATAACGGTCACAAATGAGACGAAAACATGTGGCGAGCTAATGTCACAGAAGGCTCTGACCTTGGGGCAATTATGACAAAAGCAAAGTGCAAAATATGAATTTACCTGCTTAAAGGGATGATGTGAAACCTATGAGGTCATTGCATTTGTTCTTTCTTCCACTTCACAATGTTGTTGTTCCCTGTATTTCAAAAGACAGACAAACTGGTGGTTTAATAAAATGTGTTGAAATATTAAAAACATTGAAATCCATGTTAAAATGTAAAATAATAATGGACAAAGTATTTAGAAACAGTTGGGAATTCCTTTAAAAAGGAGTACACTTTGTTTAATACGTTTAATAAAGCATTTACATTATATGTGGTTCATTTTATTGTGAAGAGGTTTGTAAGAGGAAGCGTGTGTGTGTGTGTTCGACAGCGCACTTGTACGTGCGCTGTCGAACTTGTACGTCCAAAAATGACTTATAAAAGACATCACTCCAATGACACTTTGTGGTGGACAAGCAGTGGAAGACCCCATAGCTATGTTGAATGGTAGCAACAAGCTCGAGAAATACCAAGGGCTGAGAGAAGAGTCCGAGAAGATGCGAAGGCAACAGGGGTCCCAGTGGTAAATGGACCGACTCCCAAGCTAGGCGAGTGGCTCCAGCAGATCCTGGGAACAACATCGGAGATCTCTGTCCAGAAGAGCGCAGTCCTAGGAACAGCTAAGATACTGCAGGACCCTCAAGCTCCCAGGCCTCTGGTAGAGGACCCGAGCTTGGAGGACAGATACACACACGACAAGTTCCAATATATAGAATGAAAGTCTGAATATATGGAAGGAAAACTGATGTTACTCTTCTGACATCTTTTGTTTTACATGGAGCATGTGATATTGCTAAAAAGAAACAGCACTATCAATAAGTTAGCAGTGAAGCAGTACTCCGAAGCAATAAAGAAATAATTCTATGAAAATGGCTGTAGTGTGCAAATTAATAGTAGTAACAGGGTTCAGTAGAATACATGCATGTTCCGTAGATATATGTCTTCATTAATTAGGAATGGCACTTCGTTGCTAACTTATTCATAGTGCTAATTCTTGTTACGACATCACATGCTACAATGTTACAAATCTAAAACACAGCCTCTATGTAGCAGAATGAATATTATATTAACTGGTCTTTGATCCCACTATTAGTCAAGGACATTAGAGGGCGCTGCTATAAATAGTAGCTGCCATCTGAGCGTCCCTGAATCGTTCACCTGTCGTCCTCCGCATCCGGCTTTCCGTCTTCTGACTTCCCCCGGTGTTACAGGTAGGAGTTGCATACAACCAATGTTGTTTATAGGTCGAAGCTGCAGAAGCTTCCTATGACCTGCTTTGTTAATAAATTGAGTGACACTGTTTGATTGATATGTAACTCCAATTTGTCACAATCTCTGCCTTTGATTGTCTTTTATAGTAAATACTCATGGTTTGATTCCTTGCAGGAAGTGTGGGCCTCAGTGGGCGGCCGACAGCCTTACAGCAGGGTCGCTACTACTTTTCCAGGCAAAGGGTTTCCTTTTTTTTGTTTGTTTTTTCCTTTTCCCTGTTGCTGTTAGCTTCTTAGAGGTGGACATTTTAGAGAACAGACCAGATATGGAAGCCTGCTGATGTGCATGTTGGACAATGATGTGGCGTGACACTGTGACGCCGTCTGCTCTAGAGCGAAGGGTTAATTTGTTTTGATGTATATTTGGTTTTTGAATGTTTTTGATTTGTAACCTTTTGCTTTTGCTTTACACCACTGGAAGGAGGCTCTCTTTCTAACCGCGGGTCACCAGTGTGTTCTGCAGTTGGGCCACAGCGGGTGTGTGTGACAGTGTGAGTGTGTGTGACAGTGTGAGTGTGTGTGTGACAGTGTGTGACTGTGAGTGTGTATGACAGTGTGAGTGTGTGTGACAGTGTGAGTGTGTGTGTGACAGTGTGTGACTGTGAGTGTGTGTGACAGTGTGAGAGTGTGTGACAGTGTGAGTGTGTGTGAGACAGTGAGTGTGTGTGACAGTGTGAGTGTGTGTGACAGTGTGAGTGTGTTTGACAGTGTGTGACTGTGAGTGTGTGTGTGAGACAGTGAGTGTGTGTGACAGTGTGAGTGTGTGTGAGACAGTGAGTGTGTGTGACAGTGTGAGTGTGTGTGACAGTGTGAGTGTGTTTGACAGTGTGTGACAGTGTGAGTGTGTGTGTGACAGTGAGTGTGTTTGACAGTGTGACTGTGAGTGTGTGTGTGAGACAGTGAGTGTGTGTGACAGTGTGAGTGTGTGTGTGACAGTGAGTGTGTTTGACAGTGTGACTGTGAGTGTGTGTGTGAGACATTGAGTGTGTGTGACAGTGTGTGACAGTGAGTGTGTGTGACAGTGTGAGTGTGTTTGACAGTGAGTGTGTGTGAGTGTGAGTGTGTGTGTGTGAGTGTGTGACAGTGAGTGTGTGTGACATTGTGTGACTGTGAGTGTGTGTGTGAGACAGTGAGTATGTGTGATATTGTGTGACTGTGAGTGTGTGTGTGAGACAGCGAGTGTGTGTGACAGTGTGTGTGTGAGACAGCGAGTGTGTTTGACAGTGTGTGTGTGAGTGTGTGTGACAGTGAGTGTGTGTGACAGTGTGAGTGTGTGTGTGAGTGTGTGTGACAGTGTGAGTGTGTGTGACAATGAGTGTGTGTGACAGTGTGAGTGTGTGAGTGTGTGAGTGTGTGAGTGTGTGTGATAGTGAGTGTGTGACAGTGTGTGTGTGAGTGTGTTTTACAGTGTGTGACAGTGAGTGTGTGTGTGTGTGAGTGTGTGTGACAGTGAGTGTGTGTGTGTGTGAGTGTGTGTGATAGTGAGTGTGTGACAGTGAGTGTGTGAGTGTGTTTGACAGTGTGTGACAGTGAGTGTGTGTGAGTGTGTGTGATAGTGAGTGTGTGACAGTGAGTGTGTGTGAGTGTGTTTGACAGTGTGTGACAGTGTGTGTGTGTGAGTGTGTGTGATAGTGAGCGTGTGACAGTGAGTGTGTGTGACATTGTGTGACTGTGTGTGTGAGACAGAGAGTGTGTGTGACAGTGTGTGTGTGAGTGTGTGTGTGAGACAGCGAGTGTGTTTGACAGTGTGTGTGTGAGTGTGTGTGACAGTGAGTGTGTGTGACAGTGTGAGTGTGTGTGTGTGTGTGAGCGTGTGTGACAATGAGTGTGTGTGACAGTGACTGTGTGTGACAGTGAGTGTGTGAGACAGTGTGTGAGTGTGTGACTGTGTGAGTGTGACAGTGTGTGTGTGTGACAGTATGTGTGAGTGTGTGACAGTGAGTGTGTGACAGTGTGAGTGTGTGTGACAGTGTGTGACAGTGAGTGTGTGTGTCAGTGTGTGACAGTGTGTGTGTGTGTGACAGTGTGTGTGTGTGACAGTGAGTGTGTGACAGTGTGAGTGTGTGTGACAGTGTGAGTGTGTTTGACAGTGTGTGACAGTGAGTGTGTGTGTCAGTGTGTGACAGTGTGAGTGTGTTTGACAGTGTGTGACAGTGTGTGTGTGTGACAGTGTGTGTGAGTGTGTGAGTGTGACAGTGTGTGTGAGTGTGTGACAGTGTGTGTGTGTGTGTGTGACAGTGTGAGTGTGACAGTGTGTGTGTGTGACAGTGTGTGTGAGTGTGTGAGTGTGACAGTGTGTGTGTGTGTGACAGTGTGTGTGAGTGTGTGACTGTGTGAGAGTGACAGTGTGTGTGTGTGACAGTGTGTGTGAGTGTGTGACAGTGTGTGTGTGTGACTGAGTGAGAGTGACAGTGTGTGTGACTGTGTGTGTGACTGTGTGTGTGTGTGTGACAGTGTGAGTGTGACAGTGTGTGTGAGTGTGTGACTGTGTGAGAGTGACAGTGTGTGTGTGTGACAGTGTGTGTGAGTGTGTGACAGTGTGTGTGTGTGACTGAGTGAGAGTGACAGTGTGTGTGAGTGTGTGACAGTGTGTGTGAGTGTGTGACAGTGTGTGTGTGTGTGTGTGTGTGTGTGTGTGACTGTGTGAGTGTGACAGTGTTTGTGTGTGACAGTGTGTGTGAGTGCGTGACTGTGTGTGTGTGACAGTTTGTGTGAGTGTGTGACAATGTGTGTGAGTGTGTGACTGTGTGTGTGTGTGTGTCAGTGTGTGTGACTGTGTGTGTGTGTGTGTGACAGTGTGTGTGTGTGACTGTGTGTGTGACTGTGTGTGTGTGACAGTGTGTGTGAGTGTGTGACTGTGTGAGTGTGACAGTGTGTGTGACTGTGTGTGTGTGTGTGTGTGAGTGTGTGTGACTGTGTGTGTGTGACAGTGTGTGTGTGTGACTGTGTGTGT